>NW_005841887.1:2605839-2625194 GCF_000455745.1 Alligator sinensis | reverse complement strand
ACTCTTTCCTGCTAATGCAGGGGGTCGGACTCGATGATCTATTGAGGTCCCTTCCGACCCTAACATCTATGAATCTATGAATCCTAAGTCTACCTTGCCACAATTAAGTCCATTACTTCTTGTCCTGTCCCCTGAGAATGTGGAGAACAATTGACTACATTCTCTTTTATATAATCCCTTTTTGTATTTGAAGCCTCTTATCAAATATCCCCCCTGAGTCTCCTCTTCTCCAGACTATATAATCCCCATTCTTCCAACCTTTTTTTGCTCACATGACTGGCTAGAACTTTGGAAAAAAAAAAGCGGTGACAATATACATAGGCCTCCTCCCCATAGTTGGCTTATACACTGCAGCGTACAACCAAAAAGAGCTAGCAATTGTACATGCTTGTTAGCAAACTGTTGGCAGGCCCCAGGAAGAAACATGTGCATTTTCCTTTAAGAGGAACATGGGCTGTGGGGGGTTGTCAGCATGCTTTCTAAGAACCATCCCCAATGCGCTGTCACCGGTGTTCCCCCTGAGCATGCTCAGGCTGAGCTTGTATAAATTTGATTCTTGCAAGCAACTCAGCTGTGGAAACCCACAGCCAAAACCCTGGGATTCTGACTTTCTGTTGTTGTTAAATAAAGACCATACTCCTGTATCACTATAAATGCAAATGATTGCAAAAGAATACTCTTGGAGGTTCAACACTCATTTAAATAAAAAATCTGCTTACCATGCAACTCACACAATACCGTATTTATTAGGGAACCCCTCTGCCCTCAGAATGCATTGCATTGTTATTCATTTTGGAGACTAAAAAAAAAAAAAAAAAGAAATCAGGAATGGCATTAAAAGATAGACAGCTCTGGCAACTTGGAGTTCAGGCTCTTGCTGCTTCTGCGGTACATGTATAATAATATGAGTCAGCTAAAGAGAAATCAAAGGGATGCGAACCGAGATTGTTTGAAAAGCATTAGTCATCAAAAAGAAAATTAAGAGATGAATAGAAGGTGTATAATTTATATAAGCATGAGTGAAGCCCTATTTACATAATCAGTGTAAAGCAGGATGAGCAGGGTTGCAGTTAGAATTGCACATGAGATCAGTTTGGTACAAAGAACAATACATTAGAGGGATGTCTGATGCATCAGATTCAGCAGCAGCTGACATATGGAATGACAGTGGTAGCAGTAGCACACTAGATATTTTGAAGTTCAGTGTTTAAAACAAACTCAGGACAAGAATCAGTCATACTAAAGTTCCAGGGAAGGAGTTTTGCTACTAGAAGCTGGCGTATGAGAGTGTGGAAAAGTATTTTAAGTCTCCGATGCGGGAAAAGATGAGGTCAGCCCTCTGGAAGGAAGTCCTCTGTGTGTATTTCCAGGTCTAAAATAAGCAGAATTAAAAAAAAAAAGAAACTATGAAGTTGGAAACAGTGAAATCTTAGCACAGGCAGAGATCTCTCCTAGTGTAAATGTATGACATATCTTCCAAAGGAGGAGCTGACGTAAGTATGGAGAACTATATTTTTTTAAACCTGATTTCTAGCCAACACCAGGAGCATATGTTGGAGCACATGGAAAAGGTTCTCCAAATGGTTCAGTGCCACAAACAATATATAAACCTGTTCATGGTATGTACTTCATTTTCATACATAACCTTTCTGCGGTGTTTCTTCAGGGCAGGCAAACTAATATCTTTACACTGTTTTCTTACGGGTAATGCTCCTATGTTTGCCAAGTCTCTTCAGCTAAGTGCTCCTACTCAGCACTTGTAATAAATTTTATATTTTGGGACACTGCAGGGCAAAAGTGTTTTAGTAGCCTTCCTTCTTATATTTTAGCTTTCCATCCATACTTATTTTTAAAAATATATATTCTCATTCCATTTTGAATCCCAAACTTGGCTTAATAAGTCCAAAATCATTGGATGCTTCTCAGATTAGATCAAACCTTAATGTTCCAATGAACTTTTCAATAAATCTGATGAAAAATTGGCAAACCTAAAAGCTACTTGCCCTTGATGAACAGGAATTGGGCACACTGAAAGAAGTTTTATGAAGCTCAAACAGGGATGGAGAACCAGGCCAGGTAGTATTAAATCAGTGGGTGCATCTACATGTGCACTTTAATGTGCAGTAGCCTATTTTACCGTGCATTAAAGCATCACGTAAAAACCTGTGCTATTATGCTAATGTGTAGTAAAATAGGTTACTGCTTATTGTCACCTAAAAACCGTGCGCAATCATTACTGGGCATTAAGGCAGCCTAATGCATATTCGTTTAGTACCTCACATTGGAGGTACTAAATTTAATGCTCATGAGGAAAAGTGCCTTAATTCATGTGTAAATGCACCCAGTGGTCTTTAGTGGGAGTTGGATAATACTAATGTACCTGAAGTTCTGTAAAAAAGAAGTTACTGGCATTTGCTACAACAGAAGCGAGTCTACACAAGCTTATTTTTGAGGGAGGTGCCAATACATTTCTAGGATGAGGAAGATACAGGTAATTGAGAGTCAGAAAAACACAGTTGCCTACACAGCAACATGCTAATGAAACTTTGCATCAAGAGGTGCAAATACACAAAAACGCAAGCAATGCATTTAAAAGGAAAGTGCAAAAATTTACTATCACCAAAGAACATGCATGGACTTGTTCAGGTTAGGTCTACTCCTGGCATTTTCCGAATGATGCATATTTAACACGAGTCCTAGTTTTATAACCATAATCACAATTTATTACATGGTATACTAGATTCCTGATAAAGTCTTTTGTTATCCTAGAAATGTCCCAGGTTTTCATTTAATGAATGAAAACAGTAGGGTATTTTATGGTGACAGAAGGTATACCTATATGGTCTCCCTGTCAAGTCTGAGAGTGCTAATGCACGCCCCAGCACTGAGACAGAGAGCCTGGCAGTGGCATGGAGGACTGCCTAGGACTGCCCTAAGCCATGTGTGCTACTTAATTCGAAGGCTTGGTTGTGCTTCAAGTGAGAGTAAGTGGGTGGAGCTACATTTCTTGGCAGTGGTCCTGGGCTCGGCAAGGAGGCGTTTATAAATGTGGCCTGCTTTTTTGAGCTTGGACAAGCTCTGAGCTGTCCTAAAAAAGTATACCATGCTAATAGTTACCAGTTCATATTTGGGAGGGAAGTAGGAACATAAGGTTGGGAATGGCTTCCATCAAGTCCAATCCCCTGAGTTCATAGGCAATCATTTACTCAACGCATCCCCAAAATCACTACCTCAGACCCTCATGCACAACTACAGGGCACAACAGCCCAAATCCTGAGAATACCCTGTACCGTGCCATAGGTAAAAGTAATCATGGGATATTTCAGCGTGCCACACAAATCAAAACAGTGGTATCTGAAACCAATAAGGAGAATGGTCCTGAAAAGACGGTATCCCTTTATAGAACTGCAAGTACTTTTTGTGCCTATATAAAGCTTTCTTTATAATGGAGAATCCTGCTAGTGCTTGCAGTAATAGAATAGTTAAGGTGTTTTGCTTTGGTGCAACCTCAAGCCTTGCTCCAGATTCTTGCTAAAGGATTACCCCCTTGTCCACACAGCTGTAAGTGGGTATTGAATATGGTAGAATATGGTGAGTATTGAATAGGGGTTCAGCCTCTGAATCAGAATTGTTGAATGCTGGAAGCTGCAATGGGAGAGGAGCAAAGTGTAGCCCACGGGTGGGCAAAATACAGCCTGCGGGCCAGCTGCGGCCCACCAGGCCATTCTATCCAGCCCACGGGGCCCCTAAAAAATACAGAAAATTAATATTTAGCTGCCCCTGGCTGCCTGTTATGCAGCCCTCAATGGCTTGCCAAAACTCAGTAAGCAGCCCTCCACCTGAAATAATTGCCCGCCCCAGTAGACCATTCTGGGCATTCCCTGTTCACTCTTCCTTTCCACATCCACTCCCTGCCACTGTGTGAGACAAGATACTAGGCATGATGGAACTATGGTCGGACCCAGTAAATGGCAGTTCTTATGTTGTGTTCTAAGTGGGTACCCGCCCCCTATGGACTGGGCAAGTCAAAGGTAGTTGGAGGTGATGATAACCATGGCAATTTCTTGTGTGTTTTTAGCTGGTCAGAGGCACCATCAGGCTCAGAACAGACCTTTGACTCTTCTGCAGAGGGCAATACACTTGTATTAACTGAACATAATGTATTAGGTTTTTAAATTGCAAAGCAGCCATCACACTTGAGATACAGGAAACCTCTCATGAGCTCCAAGGCAAGGAGAAAGGGAAAGTTGTATTGTGCCTATGACGTATAGCACTGCTTGGTGTTTTAGCACTAAGTCCATAGAGTTAAACAGAGGCTCCTTGAATATTTTGTATTGTTATGTTTTTAATATGATTTGCTTTAATTTTTTGTTAACTTCATTGAGCAAGGAAACAGGGGTTTAGGTTGTAGCCGTGTTGGTCTAAGGACATAGGCAGACAAGGACGAAGGGTTTTTGAACCCAAAAGCTTGCTTAATAACTATTCTCCAACCATTTGGGTTGGTCTAATAAAAGATATCAAATTCACCCAAGGAACCTTGTCTGCCTTGAGCAAGGAAAGGCTTTTCTCAAAAAAGTGAAGAAGGCACAATAACGTTGAAATTGGTATGAGCAACCACTCCAGTGACATCTAACAGGGAATGTTTGACAAGGAAGGGATCTCTTCTTTCTGATTTTGAGTTGCAATCCTGTTGACCACTTCTCCCCTGAAGGCAGAGGGTAAACACCTGACTCCAGGGAATCTGAAGGAGCCAGGGTTTTACTCAAAGTACTCAGTTCCTAAATCTGATTTTATTTTGCTCACCTGGTTTTACTAAGCCCCTGCAATCTATTCTATGTCCATGGAGTGCTTGCATGGAAACCCACTGAAACCAATGAGTTGAAGTCATGCAATGGGTGTGGGTCAGAGCATGGGTCCACCATCATGAGCATGGGCGATTGGTGCCTCCTGTGTCTGGGAGGGCACTCACCGAAGCTGCTGCCGGTGTCGGCAGTGGGGATAGGGCTAGCAAGCACCCGCAGAAGCCAGTGCTGGCATTGGTGGTGGGAACAGGGCTGGCAAGCAAGAACAGGGCCGGTGGCATTGATGGCAGGAACGGCCCTGTTAGGGGGGGCACATGCCCCCCCTGCCCTCCGTGTTCCCCTACCCGTCTCATGTGATCATGAGATATCTCCAAGCGTTGGGGTATCTGGTTCTATTTTTCTAGCAATTTGGCTGTGACAGTTTTTGACCAATTTTACTCAAGATTAGATTGTGGGTAACATTTTTAAAAGCAGGTAAGTGACTTACTTCTTCTTACTTTCCTTTCCAAATCTGAGCATAGTGCCGATTCCTGGCTCACCTGGCAGCGCACTTCTTTTCTCATCAGATCAAGGGCACTCTTGTTTCCATGGGTGGAAACACCTCCTGGGTGGCTTCTTCACTACCTGCCCCTCATCTCATACAACACTTTCTCAGCACACTCCAGTTTCTCACACTTTACACAAACCATTGAAATTGAGAGTAGGTCACTGACTTACAGAAATAGACATTGTACGGGTAAAGTTTCAGGTCTAGCATTTTCACTTCACTCAATCTTCTCTGTTTACCATAGAGCAAATGAATGATTGTCTAAAATATCTTCTTTCCATCTCTGCCACTATCATGGGTTCAAGTGACCCCACCATGATGCTGTCCCTCTTTTTCTATCAAAGGGCTATTAGGCCTCCACCTTTTCCACTTTACAGGGATTTACCTTTTTGTATCAACATTTAAAAAACTGGCTACCTAGGGCCTAATTTGTGATACAAAAGGTTTGATCAGCACTACAAAGTTTTTTCTAGTCTAGCTATATTGGCTGGCGATGTAGAAAGATCCAACATAATCAAGTGGAAAAATCCTAGCCAGCGTAGTTTTGTTGGCAAAACCCCTGGCATGGATGTAGTGTAGGAAAGAAGACGGCTTTTGTTGGCTTAGCTTTGACCTTCAGGAATGTATAGTTATACTGGCAAAATTTTTCTTCTGTCAGTACACATTGTGTCTTCACTAGTCTAGACATAGCTTTGCCAACATAGCAGTAGCAGCAGAGGGTCTGCCATGTAGATAGGTCCTCCATTTTACAGAGATGCTGGGAATGTGCAGCTCCCTTTGATTTCAATTAAAGGGTTGAAGAACTGATTAGAATAAAAAGTGTCACTGGCAGAGGCAGGCATTAAATACAGGACTACTGACTCCTTTCATTATATTTGGAATACAAGCCCACAGCCACTGCTAGGGATGATGGTTGGATACATCCGATCTCATTCTCCTTTTGAGTCTGTTGTTGTCTCACTGTCGCTTTGTCACTCAGGCCAACATCTTCATAGATACTCACTAATTTTGATTTCTTAGGTTTGGAGGACCTGGGTGTTGGCAAACGTTTTTGGAAATTTAAATCCTAATACTACTGAAATAATGAAACGGGTTAAAGAAAGAATTGGAAAAGAAATCCAAACTGCTAAAATGTTGTTGAAATACGTAGAAATGTAACAACATCATACTGATTTTGTAGAGCGCCCACGCTCAATTTTGCATAGTTTTAAGACCACTTTTGTCATACATTGTGACAGAACCAAGAGGCTCTTTTATCTGCAGTTAGAAGAGAATGATGGAATGAACAACTCTACCAAACAGGAGATGTTTCTTAGTGAGGACGGACCCTACAAACTTCAAAAGAAATCATTTCCATGACGTATCAGGAGTGGTCATGTCGGCATTTCAGAATCGTGTTAGCAGTCCGGCTTCTCTGGTAGCTCTTTACTTAGATCATGTGCAAGGGTCCTTGGGTGACTTAAAGAAGATGGCGTGTTTTAGGTGTAAATGCATGTCTTTAGCAGTAGTGCTTTGTTTGTCTGGTGTGGACGTTAATCAGTCCAGGTCACTGGATGATGAAATAAGAGGTTCTTGTATAATTTATTGCAGGTCAGGAACCCGAATTTCTAACAAGTCAGGCCTTGTATAGAAAGGACAGTCAGGAGTCAGAATTTATAACAAAGCAAATTCACATTTTGTCCAACATTTTTAAGTGGCTATGATTACAGTTTCCATATTCCTAATCTTAGAAGTTTGTGTTATAAAGCAACAGAAAACAAGGCCATATTATCCAGGCAAACAACTGGATCAAATCCTGTCTGGTGAAAAGGCACTTTTCTATTTTATTTTCTGAATCTATTTCAGTTTTCCCTGTGTAGAAGTTTAATCCATGAAGCAGAAAAATACAGACTATCTGGTGGTAAGAAAACAAAACTCAAAAAGCAAGCAGCTGTGGCGATCTGAGAGGATTCAAAAAAATACTCATCTGGATGCTGCATGGGCATATCGATGTCTTTTGACAATTTACGTTCCCTGTTAGTATAACTATCCTTTTTTCCCTGCACACTAGTTGTAGGTGATGAAGAACACTGCAGGTTGTGTGGTGTTCTCCCTAAAGTCAAACTCATGATCCCACAGGGGCAACCTGTATGTTGGTGAGTCAAGAGGCTTTTGCTCATGTAAGTAGACCTATCAAACTCACAGCTAGATGAGGCAGGGCAATCAACAGTGATTATCTTTTGATTTTTGCTTCATCAGCTGTGTGCGCATAGCATATGGCTGACAAGTTCAGAAGCGGTACAGTGGCTGATAAACAAACTTGTAAATATGCGTGCCGAATTAAAAAAAAAAAAAGGAAAATTAGGCTGCTACACCGATACATTCCTTGCATCTGCAGTCCTTATGTTTGCATCAAAACTGGACTGCAGGATGGAAGATGAGCATGAAAGGAAATAATTATAAGTTATCTGCATAAAATCTGCAACAAATTACCTATAAAACTATAACTATCTAAACAGGATGACATTTACTTTATAGGTTCATGACTTCCTTTCTTTAAAGTTAGCTAAGAAGAGAGTAAAGTAATTACAGTTCTCTTTTGATTGATTAAACATGACATATATGCTAATATGAAAGTAACTTCTGTCCTTTGTTACCCAAGCTTCGGGTTTAAAAGCAGTTTTGAAGATAACAGATATAATCTCATCACTGCTGCCATTTCTAACTTATATGCCAAGAATGTAATTTCTGTGCCTTTTTTCTCCAGCACAGAAGCATATTTTGCCCTTCATGTTTTAAATTTTGGGTAAAGAAGTCAGATGATATTACAACCATAACCCCCCTATTTCATTGCCATGATATGTCTAGAAAGGTTTGTGCCACCAGTGTTAACAATACTGCTGTTTTTTCTCACACAAAGGGAGTCCTGTTGAGTAGGGCAGCTTGAGTGAACAAAGCAGTGACAATTTGGCCCCGTGCAAGAAAAAGAAATACCTGTTAAGTTTAATTAAAACTACAATATACTGTACAGTGCTATCCTACTAGCCATATCTGGCTTCCACAGAAGCTTGTGGGAATATTGCCATGGACATATTTTAAATGTTTGAAGTCGGAACAAAATGCTTGCGGTCAAATTCTGCTCTCAATTATGGAGTTGTAGAACAACAAATTTGTTCCATTGACTTTGGTGGAATTGCTCTAAGTTCACATTGGTTTAAATGAGAGCAGAATTTGGACCTTCTGCTCCATGATCCTGTGTTATATGCTGGATTTGGTATCAGAACAAGTTCAGAGCAACCTGAAGGTTGTTATAAAATATAAGAGCTGCTGTTGACTTCAGACCCCCCCCACAAAGTGTTGGGCCATAGGGATCCCTGCTTAGACTTTCCTCTACCAGAGGCAACATTAATTCAACACAACTCATGTTCCCTCCTGCATGGAGTAGATTGCCTTGAAGTTAGGTTTGCCATGTTAAGCTGTCTTATGTACGCTGACCATAATATAGCCTCTGTGCAGAGCTGGCTTCCAGTGCTGGCATGATAAATAATAGGGGTGTGCGAAACTGGCCTCATTTGATTCAGATCTGGATTCAGATTCAGCCCAAACTGGGGGCAGTGATTCGATTCGTTGATTTGGATCACTGTCCCGGATTCGATTCGGCTGAATCCGAATCTGAATATTAGGTGCTGAGTCAGAGAATCAGCAATTTGGCCAGAGACACAGCTTCAAATGTTTTTTCTACATACCTCTAGATAGCAGGTGGCTCGTGAATGCTGCAATGCTGGGGCGGATGGAGCGCCCCACAGGAGCACCGGGGGGGGGGGGGGGCGCGGCCCGCGGGGGGGGGGGGGGGAAGTGCCCTGCGTGCTCGGCAGTGAACCTGGAAGTGGACCGGAAGCATTTCCAGTCCGCTTCTGGGTCTGCCTGGGAGCTTGCGGGGGGACCCCCTGCACTTCCCCAGCTCGGTGATTGGCTGTGGGGGGACCCCAGGTGCCCCCCCAGACCCAGGAGGCACCAGTCACTGAGTCAGAGGGGTGCGGTGGGCCTCCGCCGTGTTTTCCCCAGCAGACCCAGAAGTGGGCTGGAAGTACTTCTGGTCCACTTCTGGGTCTGATGCTAAGCACGCTGAGGACCCCCCACGCTCCTATGGGACACTCCATCCACCCCACCATCGCAGCATTCATGAGCCCCTGCTACCTAACGGTATGTAGAAAAAACATTTAAAGCTGTGTCTTGAATCATCAAATCTCTCTGAATCAATTTGGAGTGCTCCGATTCAATTCGGAGAGATTAAATGTCCTCTTATTTGATTTGGATTCACAGATTCGGCCACCGAATCGGCCTGAATCTCTGCCAAATCAAATCAGGGACTGAAGCTTCGCACAGCCAGAGTAAATAAACATCATAGGTGGTTCTGGAGCCAGGGACTGGCCTGACAAAATGCTTTTCTCTGGATGTGTCCCCTCTGCCCTGTTATGGTGGCACGAGGGAAAGGAACATAGAAGTACCCTCCACTGCAGAACCCTTTACTGGGGTAATTCTTCCACGGCTGGTTAGGAAACTCCTAAAGTTAGATTACTTTGGCAGTGCAATATAAGCAGTCGCACTGAAGGTTACACTCCTAAATACTGAATTTACATTTCCACTTGAAGGTGCATAGTGAAGGCGCTTTGCTGATTTCCTTAAGTACACTTTTCTAATGGATTTCCCTAATGTTTTCTTCCTCATTTTTTCCTGTCTGTAATGTAACTCCATGTCTTGACCTGTTTAACCACTCTAAATAATTATTTTCCTAGTTTATTGGCATCACACCGGTATTGGCATCCCACTGGTATTTATAGACTTTGGATATGTTCCATCTATGCCACCTCTCTTTTAAATGATACAGATCCTAAATTCTTTACGGCTCTCCTTACAGGATATTTCCTCAACTCTTGAATCACCCTTTTGTGTCCCTCCCTTGGACTCTCTCTAGCTCTATCAATGCCTTTTCTATATTGTCGTGACCAAAATGGAGCATGACATTCTAGCTGTGGTCATACTAAGGCTGGATAAAGTTGAATTGCAAATTCTATGGTTTTATAAAAGATCCTGAAAAATGCATGCCAGAACAGATGTTCTTTCCTTTACACTGCATCACATTACATGTTTTTATTAAATTTAGTGGGCTTATTACATTCTGGAATCACCTCTGTAATGTCTATTATACTATAAGAACTTGGCCCAATCGCTGCTAACATGTCCAGTTTACCTCCTGGCATTAACAGTAATTATTCAGATTTTTTTTTGCTGACTATTTTCTCACCACTTATCTGCAGCATAAACCCACAATGAAATCCAATCCCGATATTCAGTGCTCTTAACTCTTTATGGCCCTCTGACATTCCACTGCACACTATATTCCCTCTTTGTTTGACATTGTGACATTTTTTAGGGAAATATTTTCTTGCCATCTAAGGATTTTAAAAACATTTAGAGCTAGTCAACATTATTCACTGGTTCTTAAGCAAATGAAAATCCCACTGCAGGCACCCAGACAAATTGAAATTTTAAACAGTTTTGGGATGGAGCAGAGTAGAGGAACAGATGAATTATTTATGATGTTCACTGAGTCACCAGATTTGGAGACACTTTATCAGGTATCAGATGCCCAAACTTTCTCAAGCTCCCTCACTATGGTATCTCACTTGTTTTGGAGGAACTGAATTATGAGAACTCTGCTGTGATATTCTGAAGTGGATTGTGGCTAGCTCTACAACGGTGTTTCCACAAAATGCATTGGGGTATATGGCCCACTATTTTTGAGGCTGAATCATGAAAATGTATGCATTCTTTTGCATCAACCTCATCACCTCTTGCCTCCACTATAACCTCTTTCAAGTTCATGATCATAACTACATTTTCAGGGTCAATTCAGACTAACTAAATCAATAGAAAGACTTCCATTAACTTCACTGCATCAAACCCTACTGTTCAGCAGAAGGAGCAATGTGAGGCAAAAATCTATGTCCCTCTTCAATATGCTTATCATACTTCCAAGGCACTTGGACATTCAAGTCAACTTTGAATTTTATAGCTCATGTCATCACTAGGACTCAAGCCCATAGGAAAAAGGTCAGTCATTTTTTAAGATATGGTTTGTGAGGAAGATCATGATCCTCAAATAAAAATCTACCAAGATATAAGTAAACCAGACCTTGAGTTATATTTGTGCAATTCCCTTGAAATCAGTGATACAATATAATTGGTATAAGATACATGTTAAGAATTTCTCTTGCACTAGAGATAATGAACATCTAAAAACATGCATCGCAAAGCATTCCAAACTTATGAGTAGCTGTCAACCACGTCCTTGATCCCGTCTATACTCTTAATTAGGTTTGTCCTCTCCTTGTGGTCAAGTTATACAACAGGTAGAGAAATTAAGAAATAGCATTTTGCAAAGTGATAGCTGAAATTGGAAAAATTCTGAGGACCATAGGGATACTCACATCCAGGTACTGAACCGTCTTTGCTCTGGGTTCCCTCACACAACCAAGTTGTAGGAGATCTTGTGGCTGCCTACAAACTCATCATGGGGGGCCAGCAGGGAATAGGGGACACTGTTTACCAGAGAGCCCCTTGGGGTTACCAGAAACAATGGCCACAAACTGAAGGAGAACAGATTTAGATTGGACATAAGGAAGAAATTATTTACAGTAAGGGTTGCCAAAATATGGAATGGGCTCCAAGGGAGGTGTTGCTTTCTCCTTCCCTGGAGATGTTCAAGAGGAGATTAGACAGGCATCTGGCTGGGGTTACCTAACCCCAGTGCTCTTTCCTGCCTGGAGCAGGGGGTCAGACCCGATGATCTACCACGTCCCTTCCGACTCTAGAAATCTATGAAAGTTTTCTTGAAAGTTTTTAAAAACCTTTTTTCATTTATAAGGACAGCTTATAAGTATATAAGGGGTGTGCATCAGGATCTGGGGGAATGCCTGTTCACCAGAGCGCCCCAAGGGATGACAAGGTCCAATGGTCACAAACTCCTCCAAGACCGTTTTAGGCTGGACATAAGGAAAAACGTCTTTACCATTCAAGCTCCCAAGGCCTGCAACAGACCACCTCCAGAGGTGGTGCAAGCACCAACTCTGGACTCTTTCAAGAAACGTTTGGACACTTAACTTGCTGGGATCCTTTTACCCTAGCTGACTTCCAGCCCCTGGGGCGGGGGACTGGACTTGTTGATCTTGCAAGGTCCCTTCCAGCCCTAATGACTATGAAATCTAGGAAATTTATGCCAGGTGCCAAACTCATCTGGCCCTACAAGCTGGATGAGTGGTGCAGGGGATGTTCATGAGTCAGATGAATGGCATGTGGGCCAGATCAGGCCCATGGAGCTGCCCAGGTCTCTTCTCATTCCAGATCTAGATTGGTTTAGTGGGTATGGGATTGCGCTGCGTGTGGCGCCTACGTGGGACCGGTCTAGAATGGGCAGTAGATGTAATGCCAGAGCAGGCACCATGTGCAGTCTACGGTCCAGGCCCTGGGCATGGGGCTGGTCCAGCATGCAGCACTCCAGACCAAGGGGCAGCACTTTAATTTGCATTTTTTGAAAGGCTTAAGGCACTTGGAAGGCTAAATCCATTTGATTTTCAATAAGATTTAGGCTTCTAAATCCCATGTGAAAATGAAAATTAGACTCTAATGTAATGTGGATGGTCCTGAAACTTTTATCCAAGGTCAACAATTTAATGGATTTGACTTTTATCTTTTGGCATTTCTGCCTGACATTCAGCCAGGCCCAATGTAAGGATTTAGAAGTGGGTTTCTTCTACTTTCCTCCCTTTGAAGCCAAATCCCCCTTGTCATTTTTGTTTTCCACCTCACTAGCTCCATCCTTATGTGTTGTTTATTGTTCTGTTAATACTGTGATGAAATGGCCAAGGCCTGGACAGGCTTTACAGTTTGGAGGATCCCAAGATGATGGAAAGGGAGGGGAGTATCAGACTAAGAATTGCCTTTTCCTTCAGTACAGCTTTCAGGGAATGATAATTGGGTGAATCTAAACAGAGTTCTACTATCGGAAAGGGAGATCAGGATGAGCACTTAGCTGTTACATTCCTGGTTTGGTGATTAACCTAGTTTCTCTGTATCTAGCATGCTGCCATTCAATTAAGGACCCCCCTTCATTTTGATGCAGATAGCCATTTTTTAGGTAAATGTGTGCCATCTATCCTTGAGATTAGTCTAATCAACCGTTACTGGCCACTTCCACCCGTACAAATCCAAGCAGATTAAAGCTGTGAGTTACATCAAGTCTGCGTACCCCAGTTTCATGCAGGGGATATTTCAACTAGCATGAATTTCAACTCCCTAATGTACATTTTGGGTTCTCATTGGTGCACCAATGCTACATCAGTTGCTGATCACTTATGGACAAATTCGAAGTACAGAGAAGACCTCAATCATTGAACCAAATTATTTATTCCTCAATTGGCAAATTAGGGGGGTAGCTGGTACAAATACTACTACACAGATAAATCATAATTCAATGGTGAATTACCTGGCCTCTCCAGCTTATTTTGACATCACATGTAATATTTCGTATGGTGGTGCAAGTTCTTACAGCACAGAGGTAAGGTGTTTCAAGTGAGTTGGGGCTCAGGGGCTTCTGCACTTTGCTTCTTTGGGCCATCAGCCTAATCATAATTTATGCTTCATGTCTTAATAAGTGACTGACTTGAACGTTAGTGAGTACTCCATTGCATAGAGATGTGGGAACTGCCGTGCCAGAATAGTTAATGTTCCATATTGTTTAGGGCCCTATTTAGGGCAGCAGCCAGTACTAAATCCTTCAGGTGAAGTTGTAAGGACTTCTGGGGTGGACAAAAATGAAACAACCCATGGGTAAAGGAAGCTTTCTTTCCCCTTAACTTGCCACTCACCGACTGCCTTTGGCCGCAAACTGTAAGAGATTGTAGACCTTAAAGTACCTACATTAAAGTAACTGTGGATGTTTTCGTTCTACACATAAATGGGCAATCCTGTGTTGAACAGTGCTAATCTCTCTGAGCTTCAGTGACCTCTTGGGGCAGTGAGTCCTACAGGTTAATTCTGCATTGTGCAAAAAAGAAAAGCACCCTTAAGCAATGTGATGACTTTCAGGTTCATTAAATGTCTCTTGGTTTTTCTGAAAAAAAAGGGCAGTAAAAATCTTGTGATTTACTTTCATTCTGCCATCCGCTATGTTATATACCTTCATCAAGACTTCTAGTGGATATTATCTCTCTACACTAAGCAGAGCCAGTCCTTTCAGTTTTCCCCCATGTGTCTCCAATCATTCTTGACACCTATCTCTGCTGTTTCACTCTTGAGAC
Organism: Alligator sinensis; assembly: GCF_000455745.1. Taxonomy (NCBI): domain Eukaryota; kingdom Metazoa; phylum Chordata; order Crocodylia; family Alligatoridae; genus Alligator; species Alligator sinensis. Next base: position 2,610,507 of record NW_005841887.1, on the reverse strand, counting down.
AGGGTGTTAGGGACTGGTGGCAGTATTCTAGGTGAGAGGGTACCCCTGATTGTATCAGTATTACTTTTCATTCCCCTTCTTTATCCATCCCAAATTCTGTTTTGTCCCTTTGATCACTCCAGAGTGAACAGAGGTTTTTGTTTGGCTTTTTACATTGATGTCCAGGTCATTATCATCTTACCGTTACTTTAGAGCCCAGTACTATGCTTTAGTGTTAATGTGAAGGCAGGTAGAAGGCAGGGCAGGGTGGCATTTGAGGCCATGTGTGGACAAAATGGGGGCCCTAAATTGAAGCAGTGGGTTTTTAAAAACATCGCTTCAATTTAGGGTGAAGTAAACCCCCGTGTTGCGTACACCTGTGTCTTACCTGCCTCTCTGGTGGGAAGGGGAGGGCAAGCTGCTGGCGGGCGGAGTGGTCCCTGAGTTGTGGCAGGGGGCTGGTGCTTCCCTTTGCAGCAGTGATGGTGTGCCACCCGCAGGTGGCACCCACTCACAGGCATCTGGCTTGGGTGGTCCTGGGGGGCACTGCAGCCACGGAGGGAAGACACGTCCCTGTGCAGCTCATGCAGGCAGGCAGGCTCCAGGGAAAAAAAAAATGACCAGGCTCTGCACTTTTTTTTTTCCTCTCTGGTGGAGGCTGCCTGCACGGGCTGCCTGCGCAGTCCCTGAGCCACAAGGAGCCCATTGCTTAACTCCGCGGCTATAGGGCAGCAAACTAAAACTCCTTTGAGGTGTTTAGTTTGCTGTGCCCCAAAGTCATTTAAGGCGCATTATGCCGCCGAAAGTGCTAAAGCAGCTGGAATTAATGCACAATATACCACTGACGCATGCAAACACCAACGCCATTAAAGCGGTGCAAAAGCATTTAACCTCTCTTTAAAGCGTCATGCACGTATGCCCCTCATTTTAACTACACACGCTTTTAGAGACCAACTCATTCAGAAAGGCATACGTTTTCATAGGTGACAGCATATAACAGGTGCAGTAATTAATTTAATTTGCTATCATGTTGCTTATTCATCTATCTTGATTTAGTCCCACATCCTTTAGTATTAAGTAACAGAAATAAATTTTGTTATGTACAAATGTTGCCACATCACCGTTCCCTTCCTTTCCAGTTCAACTGTAAAAGTGACAAACAACTCAAGCCTGAGCATGAAACCTTGGGTGATCTCACTAGTAACTTTTTGCTACACTGAATATTGACAAGTTATTTCTGCTCTTTGTTTACTGTCTCTTAGAGCTGGTCTACACAAGGAAATTAGTAAAGTAATTTGGCAGATAGGATGTGGATTGACAGCCCATTTGCTGCCACAGATTATAGGAGAGGAGCGATGGGAGAGGAGTAGGGTGTGGAAAATTTTGGACATACCCTGTTCACCCTCCTCCTCAGCAGCCATTTGCTGCCACTGTGAGACAGATCTGTTTCCTATACAGTCATGGTGGGCCTAAGCTCACAAGGGCTAGGGACAGACATTACACAGAAACCAGTTTAAGAGATCAGAAATTGGTTTGAGCCTCTAACAGAACAGAAGTTCAGTGCACATAAACCAGTTTGAGAATGGCTGAAACTGGTTTGAGATCAACCTGGTTGACTGTAGTATCAGACTTAAATGATTTGGCTCAAACCGGTTTATGCAATGTCTGTCCCAGACCCAGGAAACTACAAGCCTCCCTCGATGGTCAGAGAAGGGCCATTAAATGGATAGCAAGTAAATTCTTGTGGCAAAGGATTATAAAACAAGAACAGGAGCACAGGTCAAAAGTTGTTAACTAGGGTCCCAAGGGAGGACACTAGGCAGAGAATTCAGACTAGTGCTCATTGCTTCTCAAAGGTATGTAAGGAGCCCACAGACAATGCCCAGGGGACCCATGCCTGAAGACATGCATGGAGAAGTGAAAGGAAGACAGTCACACTGCCTGGGTTGCCACCAACTAATGGCTCCTTCCTGGTCTGGTACATCTACAGCTTGACCATGGTCAGCAGGAGGTTGACCAGAAGGTCCTGGGACTTGGTGGGGCTATGTATGGAGTGTGCACAAAGTAAAAGTTGTGGAGAAAAATGCAGCCAAGTGCAGGTACAGATGGAGCCATGGTCTGACCCAGTAAATTGAAATTCTTATATTCACACTACCAATTATTAACCGCTAAAATGGCCTGTGATGAGTTAGTTTGTCTCACTTCCAAAGCGTGCATAAAGGCTGTCGCTGCAGGGAGTTAGTGTGGGGTAATGACTGGACTGTAAATTCACATACGCATAACTTAAAGAGTGCCAGGACATCCTCACATTAGCCCTCCAGCCAGTCTGTAATCCATGACACAATTTTGTCCCTCTTTTCTTCACACCCTGTGTAAGGGACTTTCTGGCAGTTCCTGGCTAGAGGGGCTTGCCCCTCTGCTCAGGGTCACCATATTAGGGGTCTGGAAGTAATTTTCCCCCCTATTCAGATTACTATGGGCTGTGGGGGTTTTTGCCCTCTTCCTGGGATCTCTGCAGTGTACATTAACAACTTTTACAGAAGCAGGACATTAGTTGCCAGGTTCCCCCTCCTTTACCTGTGGCCAGATGTTATATCCAGTGTTATCAGGGTTGGCTGTATAGTTTTGTTAAAAGGTTAGATCAGGGCATGGCATGCAAAGACATTTTGCATGGCATGTGTGCCTCTGTGCGGATGGTGGGGAAGGGTCTGACACTGGGCTGCTGCAATAAGGATCAGGCCCCTTTCAGCTCCCCCACCATCTGCCCAGAGATGTGCATGCACCCGCCATGAGCAATGAGCTGGGCCAGGGCTCTGCAGACCTCAGTGCAGCAGCCTGCAGCCTCCCCACAGCCTGCTGCAAGCAGAGTCCCAGCCTGGCTCATTGCTGGTGGCAGGTGCACACGTGCCTTGGGGCAGACAGTAGGGAAGGGGCTGCAGCTTCACTGCCACAACAAGGATTGGGCCCCTTGCGGCTCCTCTGCCATCTGCCACTGGCACGCCAACATCTTACAAGTTGAGGTTCAGGTGTTTATGGCACTTTGCCAACCCCAGGGTTAGCTGATGGATTTGTATAGGATGGCTTGGATGGGGATGATCCTGCCTCGGGCAGAGGGTTGGAGTATATGACCTACGGGGGTCCCTTCCAGTCCTACTTCTCTATGATTCTGTATTATTCTACGATGTAAAAAAGTTTTACTTCACCCTCCGTTTGTCTGATACTCTCTAAGAAAAGTAATAGATTAGGGAGGCAGGCTTTTCCTTTGCTGGGGTGGCTGTAGTATATATGTAGTATACATGTTATGTTATGATTTTTGAAACTGGTCATTTGAAACAGCCTATAGTATTGAGAAGACTAATGGGTAGATCTCAGGATGCTATTCAGTTGCTTTATTAAAACTGGCCTCTTGTCATCATCTGTAGTAGGTGACTTCAATGAGAGACTGCATGTTTCTGTTGGCAATAGAGCCACTTCATTCTTAAGTTTCTTCTGAACTCTTGGCTATATCTCCACCAGTTCTGGTGACTGGTCACTTTATAATTTACCGATTTGTTCCAGTACGTCCTCTGTCAACATTTCAGAATCTCCTTTTGATTAACAGAAGGGAGCAGGTATCTCCTCCAGAATCCTCGGTGATGAAGACAGATGCAAAGAAATCATTTAACTTCCTTACAATGTCTTTATCCTCCTTAATTGCTCCCATTAATCCCTGGTAGTCCAGCAGACGCACCAATTCTTTCACTGGCTTCCTGTGCAATCTATCAAATCATGCAAAACACGTTGCTTTAGGTAAGATTCATGCTCTTATTTGACATATGTTTTCACATTTTTCATGAACAGCTCACTGCAATTTGGGAAAATTGTTTGGCATTGATGGTCCATATGTGAAGCAGAGTCACCCAGCTATAACTCATCACAATTGCTTCTACATATTCTTGTCCTTATATTCCTTAATAGGAGACCTCAAAATATACAGAGGTATACACATACTTACAGAGGTACACATATACAGAGGTATACACATACAGAGGTATACTTACACATTACTATCCCCATTTTACAGAGAGGGAAAACAAGGCACATTTATTTAAATGTTTTGAATAAGAGCATATAGCATATCAATGATATATCTGGGAACAGAAGTCCGGGGTGAAAAGCTGGTCCCATTTTACTAATGAACAAAACTTTCAATGGTTTCAGCTGGCTGAGAGCTTCACCCCGTCTCCTGACTTCTGGTTGGAGATTGCATTTCGTTATTCACACAATTTGACAACTCAGCATATTTTGCTCAAAGAGAGCTCTTTTGGTAAAATGAAAACAAGAACCAACGTTTCTTAATCAGCGGTAAGGAATATGCTCTTCCCAGAGTCCTTAGACAGCAGAGGAAAAGTGGAGAGAGACTACTCTCTATGTAGCCATAAATTACACGAAGTACATTTCATTAGAAAGCACTACATTTTTTTTTCTAACCCTTTATGAATTCTCTCCGCACACCCTGGGGGGAGGGGGGGGGGTTGTAACGTAAACTGACATCTTACTTCTTTCTGAAAAAATATTAACTAATGTTCTCTGTACTTTTTGCCTACCAGGACCAGCAAGCAAATAAAAACACCGCATTGTGCAAAGGGATCACAAGCTCTTTCCTAAGATAAGTTAAAATAAAATGACAGTGGTTCAAAAAGTTCAAGC
>NW_005841887.1:2508692-2605829 GCF_000455745.1 Alligator sinensis | reverse complement strand
GGGAAAGAATGGTGCTAATCTACCTACTTGGCTAGTTCTAGTGTGAAAGTGGTATCTAGACACTAGATTTGGTGCACGTTTGTGCTACGTTTTAAGAACAAGTAACACGCTCTAATCATGCTAAACGTGTACACTTATGTACGCCACTCAATATTGTTACAATCTGTATTTGCTGCTCAAGGAATAAAAGTTTATTTTCCTGAGCTCCAATCTCTCTTAAGAACTTTCATCTTTCCTTCTTATTGGAATCAGTCAAACAGCTTAAAGGCAAGCTTCCTCCACTTTTAGTTTTGAATAACACAGAAAATTGGCTCTGTACCCTTTGGCTACTTGGATTTAATATCAAATTCTTACCTTGCACAAGGTCAAAAAAATAAAGCTTATAAAATTGGACTCATATGAAGAATGAGTTTCTATCTTTTAATGCTACCAAACAATCTGCAAATTATTTAAATTAAGACAACCAGCACTCAAACATCTGCAAGCAAAATGCTTAAATGCCAAGTGCAACTTTACTGGCATAAGAAAATAATAAGTGGAGTTCAATTTGTGTCAGCATAGCTCAGGAAAATAAGATATCATGTCTTGCTGTCTGCTTGATGTCAGCTTCTCAGATTCAAACCCTAATGCCTCATCTTAGGCTGTCCTTACTGGAGGCTGCCAAATAGCAAGGTTCAGCCAAAGTTCATGCAGCTACTACAAAATAGCTCTTTTTTTTCCCCCCTTTTTCAATCATAATGAACGTTCTGCTTTATATTGTACACACTTGATTATATCTATCCTTGAAATGTATACAACTCTATTAGCTTCTTCTCCTATTCTTTTAACATACTGTAAATTCCTTTCTGTGCTTAGTTTGTTTTATAGCTTACAACATTAGGCTTTTAAACTTTCACTATGCAGAGGAGATTAAGTTGTGCGATTGGCTGGAAGATGAAAATGAAGTAACTGGGACTTACATTAGTATTATGAAGAAATGAAAAATGTGAATTTTTTTTCTCCCTCAAACTCCTACTACCTTTCCACTTTAAATATTTAGACATAGTGGTAATCAAATCCTAAAACAGATATAAATTAGTCCTCCCTACAGTGGCAAGAAACAGTACTTCTCTACAATACTCACCTTTTTCCAACTTAAGCAGATGAAATCTCATATTGAGTTTAAATGTTCAACTTCTGTCAGGTAGCTCATTGGTATGGATATCTACGGCTTGCCTAAAATGAGCCACGTCAGTATTATTTTTTTCTTAAATTGTGTTAAATTTGCGGCATATGTAATTACTTCAAATGGAAGGTGGGAGAAACAAGCTATTTTACAATTGTGTATATTTAGTATTTGGAAAGTTTCAGTCATGTGATAGCATTTTGGAAGACTCACTAATGTTTTAATTGGTTTCATTCAAAAATTGTATGTAGGATGCAGCACTCCAGCTATAACATACTTGTTAACAAGAATGACTGGGAAAAGTAATGTCTCCCTTTTAAAGCAATTACTGAAATTACTTTGAGCATTTTAAGCATGACAACAAATATACAGACATGAATGCATACATACATATATATCTACACCTATATATATATATGTATATACAGACACCACACACAGTCAGAATAAGAGACCTGATGTTTAATTTCAGGAAATCAGCGCTATGTATTATAGCTTCTGTAGCTTTACAAAGGTAAACTATGGAGAAATTAGGAAAAACAATTGGCATAATGGTCTTACAAAAATGGCCAGATTTAAATATTTTAAATCTGGTTTTATTATTTTTTTCCCCCTTGTTATGACTCTGTACTATATTTTAACTCAAACAAGTTCCCTTGGTTATTACGGTCCATTCATTTTTCAACCTATCTGGTATCAATTACTGAGACAGAGCTGCAATATTCAATGTCTGTACAGATGAAACACTTTAATAACTTAGATGGCTCATTTCTGGAATCAGCCAGAGTGGCATGATCTGCAAACCTGAAAATATTTTTTACAAAATTCAAAGGCGATCAAGATTAAAATTCCCAAATGTGTATTCTGGATCACCTCCAAAAACTTTCAGTCTTTATTCATTATTGGATATTGTCTTGATTAAAATTCCTGTTGGTTTGTTCTATGGTTAAGGAGTAATCTTGTATCTTAGGTTTTGGAATGTATCTGTATCATGTGACATCTGTGAAGTCCAAATTAATATAGAGAGATCTCTCTCACTAGTCAGCATGGGAAATGATTTTAAATGTTCAGATTTCAGCAAAGTAGTTTAGAAAATTTATTTTGTACTAACCTTATCACATAGCTACTCCTCAGTCAGGAATAGCAAGCTTATTCTAGACTTTCCAAAGAGTTTTGATTTAATATAAGCCTTTTTAAGAGTGTCTATCAGAAAGCAATATGCTGAATATCCCAATGCATAAAATAAAAATCCATTTCTTTTTTTTTTTTTTTCCTGGGAGCTACACTTTCTACAAAACCAGAAATTTTTATAAAGAGACTAAATCCATTTCTGGGGTAACTCCATTTAAGCGTTTTGATTTATTATGACTTCAAAAATAATAAAATATTCCTTTTAGTCCTGTAACTTCTGTTTCCTATAATTCCTTTGTGCTTCAGACCTAAGACAATTACAGGGAATGACCCCAGAAAAATGGTTTATGACAAGGGGTAGACGGAGAATGATTTTCCCAGCCTGCCAAAACATTGCTGAGATTTCAAAAGTTTTACCGTTCCAGAGTGGGCCAAAACCAAGATAATTTTTTCATGAAAACCATGCAGGGCGATAGCCAATAATCTGGTAGCTTGGATTTACTCTTGGTATGCAATGGGTATGATCTGCGCCCTTGCTCTGCCATTCTCATGTGACTGTCATAACTGATGGGAAATGAGCTTCTCTGCACTACTCATTCTCTCCTGTTTGAGCTGAGTCTTGAACTTGTGGTCTGCCACAGCCCAGGTAAGTGCCTAGACCAAGGGTTGGCAACTTCTCGTCACCATAGGCTGCAGCTTGCTAGCTATCCACAGGCTGCAAGCCTGCAGCCCACAGCAGTCAACGGTTACACCAGTGGGAACAGATAGAAGAAGGAAGGTGTGACAACCCAGGGGAGACTAAACTGAAGTGTCATGCAAAAGAAACCTGGAGATGCCTCCTCTGCTCCTGTGACTGAAGTGTGCTGCTGATTCCTGGAGTAGGTTGCCAACCCCTTGCCTGGACTACTAGGATGTATATTAATTGAGGTCCATTCTCTCTAAACAGAAATGCCCTCCTGACTGAGCCTATAATGCTTTCACGAAGAGTTGTGGGATCAGAATTTTCTACCGAGAAACTGAAATAATCCTAGGTTAAAAGCACACTGAGCAGGGGCAGAGCAGCCCTTGGCTGGCAGACTGACCTGGTCCCTTGCCAGCTGGGACTGCTCTGACCTGGCTCAACGTGCTGAGATCTTGGGTTCATTTGTAAACGCGGAGCCCAGAAGCAATAAACTCCAGTGTGACATACACCAGAGTTTATTGCACCACATTAATCTACATGTATAGATGTGCCCACTGATACCAAAATGAGCAAAGGTAAAGGGGCATACAAACAAGTTGCCGTAAATAAGCTAGGGTGTCAAATTATAGCACATCAACTACTCAGTGATAACCATATTTATGTATACGCTCTTATCCTGTGAAAAATATGAAGCAGCTTACCTCCCACAGTAACAGTGAGTCAAGTACCTCACTCTTATTGCATGTAAGAGCAGGCACATAGGCAGTTACCATGGAGTATCTGCTGCGCTGTGAGCTCATACCCTATGTTACTCACAGACATAGATAGGAATTTGTTCATCTACAAAACTGACTTGTATGAGGCGTTATCTAGACACCTTAAGAGCTGATTTCTGACACTGTGAGGCATGTAAAGTAGCATTTTACTTTACAGATAGTTCAATAATGATTTCAATGGAAATATTCATAGAATAATGGGAATTCAATGTGTAAATCTGGACATAAACCCTTAAGCACAACCTAATCCACAACAACATGAAATAACCTCATTGCTGATCACCAGCAGCTCTCATATTGCATATTTATCGCTGTTCGGGGGCACAGAATAACACACCAGTCTTCGCATCCTAAAATACTTGACAAGCTTCGAGCTGTCCTATTACCTCCTTTGAGATAACTGTTTGCATAATCGATGGCAATTGCCCACCTTCCACGACTTGCCCTCACAAAACTCCAGGTACAAAATGGGAACCCGGTTTTAAAAATCACGGTCAGTCCTCTTTGTACAGACTTTTACATGGCGGTATTTAGCATGTGCAGGAGCTCCGAGGTGAAGAGGCACGTAGCTGAATAATGTAATCTTACCTCGCTTCAGCTCGCTTCATATATAACGTGCATCCATTTTTCAGTCTACAAGTGCCACTGTGACTCTTGGAGGCCTGAAAACCTGAAAAGGAACAAATATGTCAAATCCTATGTTTTATCATCTGCTACTCCTCTCCCTTCTCAGGTAAGATTTCTGCGGGTGTCCCTGAAACCATTACAGTGGAGTTTCTTGTTGATCATTTTGCAGCCTATCTGCTAATTTATCTTATTGTGATGATTTTTTGCATGGCCAGCTCATCATAGCAGATACACTGACCCCAGACTGTTTTCTGATTTTCTAAGCTGTCTTGTTTTTAAGGTGAAAAGAGCTGTCTTATAAAGCCTGAATAAATGGCCTTTTCATGTGGGATCAATGAAAGGCTGAGACAGAAGTTTCTTAGATGAGAAGCAGGCCAAAAGATACACGTGGATGGCTACTATAACCTCTGGGCTATGGCAGCATGGCAGCTTGTTACAGTCCCTTCTTGTGCATTTTGTAAATTCAGTGTACTGTATGATATGGTGAATATACTATATAGATTCATAGATTCATAGATTGTAGAGTCGGAAGGGACCACAATGGATCATCCTGTCCGACCCCCTGCCCCTGGCAGGAAAGAGGACCAAGGTCAGATGACCCCAGCCAGGTGACTGTCAAGCCTCCTTTTGAAGACCTCCAAGCTAGGTGATAGCACCACCGCTCTTGGAAGCCCGTTCCAGATCCTAAGAGCTAGAAAGCAAGAAAGCCACCGCAAAATTTCCAAAGGACATTAGAGGATGTGGCATGCTTGTGCCATGTCTGTTTTTGGCATGCCCAGAGGCATGCAGCTATGGTGGCTCTGCTGTTGACTGGCCCTTCTTGCAGCTTGGAAAAGGCCAGTGAATTTAACCTTGGCCAATATTTCCTCAAGCTGATGAAAATCCATTCTGGCTATTAGCAGACTAGAGGCCAGATTCCAAACTCAGGTAAACTGAGATCAGATTGGACTTGGCTTGGTGAAACAGAGCAGACTGGGGCCCAAGTCTTCTGGCAGAGGCAGTGCTAGGGTGATGTATTCCTAAACAGGTATACGGTAAGTCTCCTTTGCTTTCTGGGCTCATGTTGGGATTTTATGCTTATACCCAATTATATCATACCATTGTATTTTTTACAGTTTTCAGATGTTTGGAGGTTGGGACTATTCAACCCAGAGTGAGAGGGGGAATTTTTGGTGAGCACACAAATACTGAGGGAGAAATCCTCAAGGCACAGAAGTCAATGTGAGGGTTCCCATCATCTTTGATGGGGTGAGAATTTCACTCTCTGTGACAGCATGGCAGCATATTTTCTCAATGTCTGTGATAAAATATGGATACTATTTTTCTGGTTTAGCCTCTGGATAATAATTTTAAAGTCGCAGGGAAATGTCTTTCGTATTACTAAACAGGACATGAGAGTGCAGGCAGTCCGTGGAACCATAGCTGCTACTTCCACAAGGCAAACAGATGTGGAAAGAAGGAAAAAGCTTTCTATAAAGGGCACTGAGTGACTCTGGGGTATGGGATTCCCAGATTCTAATCCCAGCTCAGCCAGTAGAGCTATCTAAATTCCTTGTGTCTCAGATTATCCACCTGGTTTGCTGGGAATGATAATATTCACCTGTTATATTGAAATCTAATATATTTTTTAAGTGGTACAAGTAATAAATGGAATGACAGCAAAGGGCAAGTTTTCTAAGAGATACAGGTGAATGGAGCTTTGTGTAAAGTACTCCTGAGGTCTCTTCCAACCATACTATCCTATGATTCTTCCTCTATTCCTTGTCTCTGGGTAGTCTCAGCCACAAGTACAAATTCTGCCATCATCTTTATATAGATAACTCACACATCTGTCTCTCTATTAAGATAGCTCCTTAATAAAATCTTAGCCTGTTTTTTGGATACTTTGTTTCATAGATTTCATAGATTTCATAGACATCAGGGCTGGAAGGGACCTCGGAAGATCATCGAGTCCAGCCCCCCGCCCAAAGGGCAGGAAGTCAGCTGGGGTCATAGGATCCCAGCAAGATAAGCATCCAGTTTCATCTTGAAGGTGTTCAATGAAGGCGCTTGAACCACCTCCGGTGGCAGGCTGTTCCAGACCTTGGGGGCTCGGACAGTAAAGAAATTCTTCCTTATGTCCAGCCTGAAACGGTCTTGAAGTAGTTTGTGACCATTCGACCTCGCCATCCCTTGGGGTGCTCTGGTGAACAAACGTTCCCCCAGATGCTGGTGGTCACCCCTGATAAACTTGTAGGTGGCCATCAGATCACCCCTGAGCCTGCGCTTTTTCAGGCTAAAGAGCCCCAGGGCTCTCAGCCTGTCATTGTAGGGTCTGCTTCCCTGACCTCTGATCATGCGCGTGGCTCTTCTCTGGACTCTCTCAAGCTTCTCCACATCCTTTCTGAATTGTGGAGCCCAAAACTGGACACAGTACTCCAGCGGCGGCCTCACTAAGGCCGAGTACAGGGGGAGAATGATGTCCAGGGATTTGCTTGAGAAGCATCTATGGATGCAAGCCAGCGTTTTGGTCGCTTTACTAGCCGCAGCATCGCACTGCAGGCCCATGTTCATCTTGTGGTCAATGATGACCCCCATCATGTGGTCAATGTGGTCAATGATGACCCCCATCATAACCCCAATGTTATATAACATATAACATTGTTATACGTCTAGCTATCATCTAAAGCTCAACAGAGCCTTAGTCCTCCTCCCACTCTCACCCTCCACCCAAAATTACTTTTCTCAGTCACAGGACACTCCTATCATCCTTGCTGTCACTTAGGCCCATAACTTCGGTGTCACCTTTGAGCTCTCAGTCCTCACGTCAAGGCTATGTCTAAATCATATTATTTTATCTTTCCTGTCCATCTACACAGCTAAAACTGTTGTCTGGGAACTCATGATCTCACAGATTGATTTCCACAACATGCTCTACTCCAGCCTTGACAAATGCAGTCATGCCCTGTTTATTAGGTCCAACCAGGACGCAGCTCCTTGAAGTTACCCGGTTTCTACACAGGTGGATATTTAGAGCTCCAAAAATGTCACCATGGCTCAGCACTGGTATCTGAGACTCCTACTCACTGGGTCATCCTCACTTCATGCTTATTGTGAAACCAGCTGAGTTTCTTTATGTTTGGGATGACAACAGAACAGGGCACAGAATGAGCCTGATCCTACTCCTACTGATGGACATATACTTACATATGTGGTTACTGAAATAAGAGTTCTGGATTTTCTAAGGGATAAGATAGGAGCTGTATGTTCAGGAACTAAGCTTCTAAACTTAAGATGTTTAGGTGTCTAACTTCAAGCATCCAAACAGACCCAGTTCACACTGGGCAGGTCTACACGAGATGCTAAATGTGCAGTAAGCTAATTCTACTGCGCATTAGCGCAGCAGGCAAAAACCGTGCTCATGAGCTAGAATTAGTCTACTGCACATTAGCATCACAAAAAAGCGTGTGCTGATGCTACTGCACAGTAGTACCAATTATGGCGCATTAAGTTTTAAAAAGGTACTAAAGCATGCGGTTTAGTAACATTAATGAACGCATAGACGTGCCCACCGACTGCAAGCCCTTTCTCACTATGGGTGCTCACTGCAAGTTACTGTCATTCATTGTAATAGCACTACTCACCCGAGTAAGGATGTCTACTGCTGGGGGTTGCTTTTCACCTGTAAGATTTGCCTGACAGATGCAGAAGTCTGGAGGGGTTTTGGATATGCCTTTCTATGATATAATTAACTACTGCGCATTTCCCTGGTAAAACTTAAAGTCAAGTATTTTGTGGTTGCTGAATGACATAGCTTTGTAAGGCCATAGGCTTTTTAATGTGCCAGAGGATGGCTGGCAACTGCCTGAGAGCATTCACTCCAGCTTTCATTGTAAATGTTGTCATTTTCTTCCCTCAGCACTAACTCTGTCTTTAATAGCATTGTTTTGATCTTGTTGCTACACTGCTGAGAATATTCATACAGAATGTGCAATTAGTTAGACAGCTAGGCTTTTGTTTTTAATGTTACTACCTTAGGGCCTTCAGGGAAATATAATGTATGTTCTGATTCCAACTGCAGTTTAGAAGCAGCTGGTGCACTGGAAAAGTGAAAGCGATGACATTCAAGTGAAGACGAAAGTCAGGAGTGCGGTGACTTGGATTCCAAATCTTGGGCCGTTCAATTAAATGGGATATAGGGTGTTGAGCGTGGATGCTGCATATGTAAAGCATTAAATCTTGGCCCTTTGCTTCTCTAGAGTAAAGATCACCAGCACTTTGATGTTGCTGCATCTCGCCTTGCACTACAAGCTGAAAAGGAAGCTCAAGAACGAGAATTAGAATTTGCTGAAAATTTGCTGTTGAAACTGGTTTTTGAAACGGGCGACTGGGTTTTGGAGTAGTTTGTTCGAAATGTTGGTTTTCGATTTTTTTTTAACCGAAAGTGACAAATTGTGGCTCTTGTTAGCAGGCTATTTTTTCTTACGGGTATAAATTTAGGGGAATCCATCATATCCACTTTTTGTGCGTACCCTTTTAACACGTTTCTTTCTAGACGTGCCCTGAGTTCTTCAGGTCTCTCACTGGGCTTGAGTAATACCTTGAACCATGATATTGTCCATAGGCAGTTTCACAATGCATAAAACAACATTAGAACGATATTGTAGTATCTGTGTGGCAATAACAGCAATTCCTAACAAGCACCAATGATACTACGACTGTATTCGTGTATTTTTAGCTGTTGCTGGGGAGACAGGAGTTTGGATTTTTTTTTTTTAACAAAGTGAACCGCACTGCCTACGGTTGCTTTTCATTTAATCTCTGCCATCTACTCTATTTCTCTTGTTGGCAACAAGCCAGGGAGCTGGAACCACGTGACCAGCATGCTCTTCACAAACCCGTAAGCGTGCGGTTTAGCATCCTTTGTTAGAACATGATGTTGCTGCCACTGCATTGCTCCCTGTGCCAGTGGTTTAAGTCTCTTTTCCCGATTTGTCTAGTTCATCTATAAACACGATCTATTACTTCCTGCTTGTCCAGTGTCTAGCATCTTACCATTAATTACTATTAATGATCAACACCATTCATAATTAACAGCCACCAGTGTTAATGAATAATGATTAACAATACCGATTAATAATAATAATGATGATGATGATGATGAGGGTATTAATAACAATATTGCCAATACTCTGAGCTATAGGGGACCTAAGACATGGAAGAACAGGAATTGAAGTTGGATAATGGATTTCATGCCCACACCTGTCAGTTTTTTCAGCTTAGGTATTTGCTAGAACAAGGGTCTAGGGCTTGGAGATGGATTCTGATTCTAGCTTTCTATCATTTGCTGAAAATGGTGGCAGAAGAGGTCAAATCATTGTCTTCTCCTTCTGAGCAATTTTAATGCATAAATGATATGCAACTGGAATGAAAGAAAGAGAAACAGGATGCAAAGCTTAGTCTCTCAAAGGGTTGCGAGATATTCACATGGAAAAACACAACTAAATTCTCGACATGTAGCTGAGATCTGAGTAGCAGTGCAAATTCGCTTGCTCTTCCAGTCCTGCTCAGAGACAGGAGCATAAAATTCAGATGTGTAAGTGGGTATCCTTCCTTTGACTGGAGACTCTGGGCAAAGATGCACATTTTTATGCATGTGTGGCAGTTCAAATTCTCTTGTACAGACCTCCTGAATTAGTAACCTGCTGCTGTAAGTGATACTACTAGCTTTGCCCAAATCCCAAAGATAATGAGATGAAATGACTTCCAGAGATCAAAGCAGTCGGCTGAGAGTTACTACTCATTGCTTAACATCTTAGACCTAACCATTCCAGAGTTTGGAATAGCCACCTGAGAAATAACGCCCATCCACCAATCTAGAAGTGGTGAAAAGCATAATCCATATTTGTGAGTGCTCCAGAGTCCTTTGATGAAGCTCTTGCATGCTTAAACTTGGATAGCTTAAGGCCCACCAAGCTGCTTCACAGCGCTTATGAAGCACTGCTTTTTACAACTGGGCATACCAAGACAATTCACTGAATATTCTTCCTGTATTTTACTGATGGCTTCAGAGATGGACTGCTACACAATAGTGCTACAAATGACTGACTACTTGCCAGGGATCACTGTGTGGTAAGGCAGAGGAGGACTGGTTCACCTTCTTAAAGTTATTGTATGAAAGTAACATTGGGGAGGATCAGGTTTTATAAGTGCTGTGGGTGATTTGAGCTTACCTTTGCTGTACATTCCTGCTACTTCATCCATTTCTCTTTTGTTTTTAAAAGCATCCTAACTCATTTGTAAAGCTTATATCTATTATTCTCTATACAGTTAAGTTGGACAATAGTTTCACTACTGAATGATTATGTTAAAAATTAAAGGAATACAATTACTTGCTTAAAGTGTACTTGAGACCTGAGGAGAGGTACTTGGTAACTGTACGTTTGCCTATATCCCTCTCAGCTGTACAATGGGTCCAATAAAAGATTACACTGAGAAAAATTTTTTTCTAAAGCAAACATGTTTGGCATTTGTTTGGAAGTAAGAATATTTTAAAACCATATTTTCCACCACCAGTACAATAACAATGCTCTTCCTTTCAGAGGCTTGTAAAAGGGATATCACATCTGCAGTAACACGAGGAAATTAGCTTGCCTCAAGAGCATTGTGAAACAAGGGGCTGAAAACTGTAACTCAGAGCACCTGTAAGCTTCAAGCCTTAAGTCTGTGAACAGATTTTTTTGTTCACTTATGAGAATTTCTGGATGGGTCCCCACGTGCATTTATACAGGCTTAAATTTACTGCGCAGGAAATTACTGCACAGTAAGCGGGAATAGGCCAGTGTCAACACATGCAGGCATTAAAGTGCATTAACACTGTGCGTGGACTGACTTGGGACTAAAGTTAGTTCCAACACAGTGTTACTGCGCAGTAAGATGTCTACACATGAGTTACTGTGCAATAACTAATCAGGTATAAATTTGATACTTGCTTGATACAGGTATCAAATTTACACTTAACTCACCATAAGTTGCCATATTTACTGTGCAGTATGGGTGTGCACATGTGCAACTTGGGTGTGCCTGTCCTGCACAGTAGTTTTGGTTACTGCACAGTAAATGTGCACATGCAGACATGCCCACTGAATCCCAGCCTGTGTGATATTACACCAGCAGTGGGGTGGGGGAAGTCTTTTAAATACAGTATAATGCTGGTTAAAGAATGGTAAAATATTAATGATATGTTTTAATATATAATTAGATGCTGATAATGTAAATTAATGATGTATATTAATACAATATTTTCTGAGCCTGTATCCAAACTGATGTAACTGCAAAATAAATTGGCCTGGGGGCCTGCACCTCTTTGCAGTTACATATGAAAAGAAAAAAAAAAGTTTTTTTTGTGGGGGGGATATATTATATTTAAATAGTTCATATTTATACATTTTGTTTTCCAAAACCTGGGTGCTTCCTATCATCCCCTCACACACCTACTAAAGGGCTTCAAGTCTTCAATAGGGAAGTTCAGTCGCACAGTTATTCTGCTATGTAGTCACCGGACTCTAGCAAGAACAAGAGATGATCAAGATGCATGGAGTAAACAGTTCTAGAAACTAGGGGCAGATGCTCAGATGCACTTAGCTTTCACTGAGCACAGCTGAGCAGGGAGAGGGCTGCATCGCTAATTCACTGCTCTAGCCTCAACATATTGCAGTATCCAGGGGTTGCTCTAATCTGGCCTTACTGGTATATTTTCCCCTGGAGACCATATGTTGGATGGAGATTGCTAATATGACCAACTGTCCTGGATTTTTCAGGATAGTCCCAAATGCTGGGGCCCCATCCTGGATTCCCCCAAATGGGACTTGAGTTTACCATCAAATTCAAGGTTGCTATAAGCTATCTGTGGAGCATCTTGGAGGTGTTACTAATTTTAAGCGCTGGTTGCAAGGGGTAGGATAGCAAGAGGGCACTTTGCAAGAGGGCACTTTGCGCCCTCCCCTCCCCCCTGCAAACTGTGGGAAGGGAGACACTGAAATCAGTTCCACTGTCTCTTTGTCTTCTAGAGACTCTACCATGGTGGGAAATTCAGACGGTAGCATTGCCCACTGCACCAAGCACTTAAAGGAAAATACAGCCCTATCCTCTGCAGCTTAGTTCTCCTGTATGCTGCACTATGGATGCATATGCATTGGGAGTATGCATCAACTCTGCTCAACACTGCAGTACAAGATGGGACAGGTTACAGGGGAGGTTCCTCTTCCCCAGAAAGGGCTGTATACCACCGGGGAGGTGCTGCTGCTGTATCCTGCATATGCAGTGAGCTTCTGAGATCACTAGTAGGTCAGCACAGCTCCTACTGGGAAGTTCCTAATGTGCCTTGAGCTCCTGGCTCACAAGCTGGTTGGCGCAGGGTCTGGCTGGAGCCCCAGCTTTCATGCAGATCTGGAGCCCTCCCCATACCCCCTCTGCTCTAGCTGCCCCTCTCACCCTCTGCCACACATATACTGAATTCAGCAGCAGGGGTGAAGGGAAGGAGTGAGCACCTGGATCCTGGAGCTATGTGAAAGCAGGGACTCAGCACTGCTGCTGCTTTTCCCCTCTTTTCCCCTGCTGCTGAAATCAGGCAGGGTGGAAGGAGAAGGGGAAAGGTGAACAACTGTAGAGCTCATCCCCTGAGCTCAGGAGTCCTCTGGACAAACCCTGCACTGACCGACTGGTGAGCTCAGGCAGGAACATGGCAGAGACTGGCCACACACCCCCTCATTGCAACGCTGGATCTGCCCGTGTATATCACACCACGTAGCCTGGCATGAGACAGCTTCTCTCTAGCCCCTATAGCCAGTATGGGAGGACTCCTTCTATTCAAACCATCAACACACCTTCCAAATAGGTGACATGGGGGTTAAACGATGCTTAGGGACTTCAGCCACAGGGTAAACCTCTCCCACATTGGCTGCAAACATGAAAGCAGCAGCCAGAAACTGGGGTAGTTCCAGCTGAAGCTGATCTTTACAGGCAAATATACCACCGAAAGGGGAGCTATTTAACAACCGTCTCCTCTTGCTTTTACATACCAACTTCAGCCCCATTGTAAAGGCTTTTTTGGCAAAGACAAACCATCTTATATTCAAAGGGTTGGTATGTTGCAAAATACCACTCCAGAATTTTAAAACTCCCTCAGATCTCTAGCCTTTTTTACAAGGATTTTAAAAATCATTATTTTCTTTAAAGAAAAGTACTTTAATGGTTCTTTGTGGTACGCTAATGTGAGACAGATATAGCAGTTGCTATATGAAAGAAGTCAGGTCTTGCCAAAAATGGCCACACAAGCATAACTACACTGACTTCTTGCTCTAAGCATGTGGGCGCATCAGATATCTGTACAGAAAAATACAGTTTTTAATAGTAGTCAAAGCACCACACTAAGCTCCTAGGAGTGTGGTGTATGCTCACAAGTATGAATATTTACCCATCCTGGCCTGATATTAAAATCAAAGATAATGCACACAAATCTAATATTTACAGTGCTTACCTATCCACAAAGAGGAGAAAAATGGATACAACAGTATGTAGTAAGTTATATCTTCTCAAGGAGTCGGATAGCTAAATATTTAGCAACCTGTTCACTCATATAGATATGAGCTGAAACAACTGTATATTAAAGGCTCTAATAAAATACAGGAGCATAATACTAACAGTGAACTAGATCAAAGGTCCACCGATGCATCTTCAGAACCGAAATGTTTCAGATGCCGATGCTACTGGACAGTCGATGTTAGCATATGTCCACGTGCCATTTTTTAGAACTCTATTTGGTAGATTTTAATCATGCAGTATACTTGCTCCCATTAGGATGGCTGTTTTGTGAAAGCAAACAGCAGGAAGTAATAAACACCCACTCCAAATGGTGTTTTGATACCACAATATAGATGGCTGGTAATTGAAATGCCCATTTGTCAAGTCTCTGCAAATAAACACCAGAATATAAACTGACAATTGGGACTCTGAGACATCTGATACCCTTAAAAGTGCTGGCAGGATGCTTGATGCCAGAAACTCAAGATGGAGTGTTTGGTAGTCCTTAGGTTAAATATTATCACATCATTAATGTATCAATGTACAGAAATATTCAGGGAGGAGATGATAAAACAGGGAGGAAGGCAGAATTCAAAGACCTAGACTCAAATCCGGATACAAGTCTAACCACATTAGATAAATGTTTAATATTTTGGATATCATTCTGATGGCTGCTAGGGAGTGTATTGATGAAAGTAATACCTAGTTATAGATAAAGCTGGTTAGCTGGTTAGCTAGAACCAGACAAAGGATCTGAAGAGAGGCTTGTCTCCTGCTCCACAAATAAAGTTTACTGTACGGTTCTTCAAAATTTGCTAGAAATTCTTGAATATCGTTATTGTGGCAGATGCAGATAGTTTTAATTTGTGTTTTTTAGCCAAGTTTTTCCCTTTTTATACTCCATTTCCCAATGGCATAGAGCAGGGGCCATAAAGCTTCAGCCGCCAGGCCAGATCCTGCCCACAAAGAGCCTGGGAAGCCCCAACCCACTGGATCAGGATCAGGTGGCATGCAGCTGCATGGAGCCACCTGTCCTCTTCACAGCACCACACTCAGCAACCTGCTGAATCTGTCTGCATTTATTCTTGCTGCCGAGGGGCTGGGTGTCTGCAGCAAAAGAAGTGCAGGCAGCTCGATCTCTCTTGTGGGGAGGGTGAAATTTGAAGCTAGTGGCAGGGAGCAGGCTCCCAAGCTCCAGCCCAGACCGGCAAAATGTTGCTGACCCCAGTATAGAGAATAGGATTTGTCTTCCAAGTCCACGCATTGTGTTTTCAAATTTCCCTTCCCGGTTCCAATGCTGGAGAGCACCAACTTGCATTAAGTGACCTTCTGCACCAACAGCTCTCTCTTTTGAGCCTTGAAATTAATCTTCATCTTGTCAGTCTGTGAAGTTTCACTACGTGCCCCTTGACCAGCGAAGTGCTTTGTGATGAGAACAACAGGACCACGGGGCTCCGAAGGTTTTAGCCACGCAGGTGAATTCTAATACGTCTCTGGGAAGGAGACCAATGATTATAACGCTCTTAGATGTCATCTAAGGAGAACATCAGTGGTAGTGGGGTTTATACAGTTAGGAGGTTGTTCTGAAACTCTCTTGGTCCAGAACGGGAGAATTTATACAGTGAAAGCACCAGATCTGATAAAGGCTGAATTATGGTGATGTCAAACTTTTAATGAGTCATGTTTGGTTTGGTCTCTGTTGAGTCAGACCTGACGAGGGAGTGAAGGGATAGGCTCTGGTTAGATCTGCAGATAAAAATTGTGCAACGGGCAGCTGCAGCATTCATTCCATCAAACACAGGTTTCAGGTTTAACACATGCAACCCTTGGAAAAGATTTGATTCGGATCCGTATATGAAATTCTGCAATTGTGTAGAACATCATGGTTTTGTACAGTAAGATATCTGCCTGTGAATCCACACCAACTTACGGAGAAAAAAGAATGAATTAAGGCAATCCTAAATAAGAAGTAGGTTAGCTTTGTTAGAAAGAAAAGATCATCAACTTGCAATGGTGTTTTTGTGCCAGAAAGCTTGCAATTAAAGAAGTGGTTTTTTTGCAAAAATCTTGTTGGTCTAATAAAAGATATCATCTCAACTTGCAAATGAACTTTCCTTTCTATACTCAGAGCCAGCTGTGCTTGGGAGCTGACCAAATTAGCAGTTGAATAGCTCCAGGAGGAAGGTTCATTTTGCAAGTTCTTTCTTTTTCCCCATCCCCTCTACAAGGCCATTACTGTCCTCAGGTGAGGACAGCAGCTCAACAGCTAGGGGTGAGGCTAGAAGAAAGCTCAGCTGAACATTGCTGGGAGAAGCAGCAGCAACAATCCACCCGTGTGCTCTACTCTGCAATCTTGCTTTTAGCTGAAGGGAGAGAAGGAAAGTTGAAAGGACAGGAATATATATATTTGTTGTTTCTTCACTCGAGACCAAAAAAGAAAACATGCCTCTGAGTCTTTCTCTCCCACAGACACCTTCAAGTCTCACCTGGAAAATACTCATATCTGTTAGGACCTTACAAACAGCAAGCTGTGAGTAAATAGAAATGGAGAAAGTCTTGCAGCTTTGAAAGCAGCCACCAGACACCCCTCTGCCCCCAATCACTGCTCCAAAAAGCTTCTCCACAGGGATCAAATCCTGCATCAACCCAATCTTCTGATGTGGCTTACGAATAACCCGCAGCTTCCATTGACCTCAGCCCCATTAGGATGTGGCCCCAGACTGGCTTGCTTACTCCCCTTCAGTATCCACTTTTATTGGGGAGGGCGCGCTGTCACACACAAGGCTGTGTTGACCTTGATTTGCCCCCCTAACACTCAACACACACTTATAATTAAGTTTTGCAACAGTTTTGACAGATATTTTCTTCAATACTTATAATTAAGCTTTAAATTCTTTCATTCCAGTACATGCTTCCACTAGGGTCCCACAAATCATCTGGTCAGTTACTAGGATTTTGATGATGGTTTTTCAGAGGGAAGAAATCGGTACGTACATTCTGCCAACTTGTAAAAAGGTTGAGTTGCTATTTTAAATGTTTTTTTTTTTTTAATTATGATGTTCTACAGAGAAAGACAAATATAACAACTACTTCCCTCGAGGTTTGTTAGCAGCAGAATTTACCTGGGACCTTCCACA
The DNA here is from genome assembly GCF_000455745.1 of Alligator sinensis. NCBI lineage: Eukaryota > Metazoa > Chordata > Crocodylia > Alligatoridae > Alligator > Alligator sinensis. Next base: position 2,588,750 of record NW_005841887.1, on the reverse strand, counting down.
TCCCAACTCAGACTTCTGCCACTTCAACTGAAACAGTAGCTCTATTACTACCAGGTATAGCAGACTGGTGTCTTCTGAAAAAAAAACTAACTACCGTAAGGTGAGAGGAGAAGCCCTCCACCACTTGAGCACAATATGACAAACAATCGTGTATTTTCTGCCTGGATGACCTTTATTTTAGATTAAAGAAACACAGAAGATCCAGTCTAGCAAACATATACCGTTGTGTAATTTATGCTGCCAATATGAATTAGATCAGAACCAAAGAGATGTACTGCTGTCCTGGGGTAATTCCCACAGTAGACAAGTAGACAGCTATTCCTGTGCCTTGCCACTGGACAGCAAGGGAGTAGATAATTTATCCAGTGCCGTAGCAAGTGTGGGATGAGTGGGGCAACTGCCCTGGCTGCCGAAGTGAAGGGACACCAACAGGAGCTACCCAGCTGGGCTGGGGCATGGGACAGAGCTGTGAGTGGCTCATTTGGGGGGGCACAGGGACAGGGGAAGGGCAGTGCCCATCGCTGCATGCACTCCTGGACAAGCATGGGGGGGGGGGGCATGTGCCCCCCAGATCTGTGCGTGGGTGTCTCTGTGGGTGCCAAACTTCCTTGCCACGGTACTGAATCCATCTACTGTTAGCAAACTACCCTGGGATGGACATGGACATACAAAACATAAACTGATGTTACTTACACCAATTCAGTTTTACCCCTGATTCTTTCAGAAGTATTTCTCCATTGGATTGGGCAAAGTTACCAGGATTTAGGCCTTTATGTTGTCTGTTTGCTCCTTTTTTCTGAACTGATATAAATATTTCATCTGTCCAGGGCCAGGAAGAATAAATACAAAGTCTCCATGACAGAGAGCTCAGGGTGCATAATGATGTCTATAACAACAACCACTTCAAATTAATTCAAAATACTTGTGGAGGAAGGCCAGTGGGCTGGCATTATCTAAAAGGGGTGGTATGCTGAAAATAGTCTGGCTGTTCATTAGCCTTACGAGCCCCAGACCCAGATTGAAAACACTTGCCTGTCTGGATTCAGATATAAATCTAAATTCTTCAGTTTGGAGGGTTTGCACTAAGCATCCTAGTTGTCTAGATCTTAACTTTTCCAGAATTGAGAAATATAGTTTGGATTTACTTTACCAATTCAGGCCCTCTTCTGCTAATTTCTTTCCCTCCATCGCCAGGAAATGCATCCAGTCCAAAACATTATAAGAAAGATTAAAGGCATTTCTCTTATAACATCCTTTGATAAATAATGATCATATATGTGGGTACAGTGTAGGGCAATACTTATTAGCAACAAATTAGTTTACTGCAGATTTGCAATATCTACAGGAAGAGCTCACATCAGTGTCTTAACTTCACTAAAAGTGTTTCAGTAAGTGTTTCCAGTCCCAACCTGTAATATATAAGTATCAGTAAAATTCACAGAGGGGAAGGAAACATTGGCACCCAACTTTACAACGTGGCCAGTACACTGACAAATACAATCGCATATTTTCTGCAAATTGAACATTACACATATTTTCCCTGGTCTGAAATACATGAACAAGTTAAATACCACTGGTGTTATTCCTTACAGGAGGATTTGGGACGTGTCCACATGTGTTTGACATATTTCACATGTGTAATTTATGTAGCTCCCAAGACCGTAGGATAAAACACATGCGTTTCACACAGGGGCTTGTGCAATTTGTATTAGAAACAGTCCAAATAGGTTAAAAGAAGCAGGCTTACTGGAAATGCAGGATTGCTTGTGGATTCCTTAAGTAGGATGGTAGTAGAAGCTACCAGAAACTCAGCTGATATAGCCTGGATGCTATGGGCCAAATCCTACAAAAGCTTAAGAACACAGCTCCTCTGAGGATGTGTTTTACGCTGCTTTAGGAGACTTTTCTCTTTTGGGAAGAAGCCATTCCCTCTGCTCAGCTACTTCATAGGACATCAGCAGGTGGCATGGAGTGCCTAGGTAGCAAGATGCCGCTGAGTCTGAGGAGACTCCAGGCTCCTGTTGGTAGCAGACCAAAGACGCACAACGGGAGACAGGAGTGTCTGTACCCCCAAGACAGCTAGTCTTGGGGGGCAGTGCAAGGAGCATGTCTTCCCTCCCAAAAACAAATGGAAAACTGGGAGCAGTGAGAGAGAGATCTTCATAGATTCATAGAGTTGGAAGGGACCCACTAGATCATCATGCCCGACCCCCTGCCCCTGGCAGGAAAGAGGACCAAGGTCAGATGACCCCAGCCAGGTGTCTATCAAGCCTCCTCTTGAAGACCTCCAAGTTAGGTGATAGCACCACCTCCCTTGGGAGCCCGTTCCAGACTCTGGCCACCCTTACTGTAAAGCATTTCTTCCTAATGTCTAACCTAAATCTACTCTCCACTAGTTTGCACCCATTATTCCTAGTCACTCCCTGGGGCGCTCTGGAAAACAGCACATCCCCAATTCCCTGCTGTCCTCCCCTGATAAATTTATAGGCAACTACAAGGTCACCCCTCAGCTGTCTTTTGTATAGGCTGAAGAGATCCACGTCCCACAACCACTCCTCGTAGGGTCTTTCATGGAGACCACAAATCATGCGAGTGGCCCTCCTCTGAACCTTCTCCAGATCCTCCGTGTCCCTCTTGAAGTGCGGTGCCCGCAATTCAAAGGCTGTTGAATGCATTGAAGTTGGCACTGATTCTCTGCCCAGGCCGAGCAGTGGCCGGTCTGCTGGCATGTGCTCCTGGCACCCCTTTAACGTGCCAGGAAAGATCATTGTGGATGCACCTACATGAGATGCTACGTCGCTACAGCAATGTAGCATCAGCAGGCTGCGCAGTAGCAATGAGCAGCAATAAGCTCATAGCTATTCTGCAGTAGGATCAGAAATGACCTGGGTGCATCTGTAGATGCGCCCTCTGTCTCTCATCTGCTGTCAAATGGGTTATGAATCCCTTATCCTTAGGAGCAAGGGAAGTGTTTCAACCACTGCTGCCAGACAGTTGTGGAAAATGAACAGTATAAGACGGCTCCAGGACACTACACAAAGCCACTTTCTCCTTCCAAGAGAAAGACAATTAAGGGCTGGATGATTAAAGCAATAACACTCTGCAGAGCAGGGGTGGGCAATTATTTTGGGTGGAGGGCTGCTTAAAGAGTTTTGGCAAGTTGTTGAGGGCCGCATTTCCCTCTCCAGCGCAGGGAAGCAGGAACAGCCCTGTGGTCCCAGGCCAGAAGCCTCTGCTAGGCAGGGGTTTCTGGGTGGGGGGGCAGAGCTGGCCAGGCCTTGTTGCTGGGTATTGCCACCTGCTTCCTCTGGGCCCTACTGCCCCTGGCTCCTGTCATCTTTGACAGACAGCTAGGAGCAAATAAATATTAATTTTCTAATTTTTTAGTGGCCCTGCGGGCCACATAGAATAGCCTGGCGGGCTGGATGTGGCCCCCAAGTCGTATTTTGCCCACCCCTCCTGTAGAGGAAGAGAAAGGAGGAACCTAAATGATCCTACACCTTCAAGCCTTCACTTTAATTTGTTCTTGGTTTTTTTGCCCCTTCAACAGGTTGAGATTTCCAGCATTCCTAGTTTGAACCAGTTGAAAAATGATCTGAAACACCCTCGAAAAATAAAAGACGATACAATTTGCATTTAGAGCTGGGGAAAAGTGAGATGAAGTCTTTTTATTCCACTTATCCTTTACCCAAATCAGAATTCCTGCAACTTGATTTCCTATGATCACTTGCTACACCCTCCAAATCCAGCAAGCCACTGCTAAAAATCCTGGGACAGCCTCAGGACTAAAGCCACAAGTATTTGGAGAAGGTCATCATAACCTTGCTTTTACAAATTCGAAGACACAGAAGCGCTGACTGCAGTTTTGAAGGAGACAAACGCTCGCACCTGTGTGCGTGTCCCACGTGTATTTGTTACAAGTGCCCTAAAGACCATGCCTGTTTCAGACCTTTCCAAGGCATAACTGTCACCTCCACAAGGCAAATATTTCCTCACTCCAGGTTTGACTAATAAAGTGCCACGTGGGAAGTTCAGAACATTAGCTCAAATTCCTTTTTAACATCTGGAGACCTACTTAAGAATGTCCTTTGCTCTTTGCAGAGAAGTTGTTTCTAAGGGATGCATGGGATGCCCGAGGACACCAGGCTTAGAGCAGAGAAAAGTCCGAGGAAAGAAGCAAGAATCAAGTAGACAAGAACAAGATAGGCCAATTAATAAATTAACATTAGAATATTTTTAAATACTTCAAATGTATATAGTTCCACCTAGGCAAAGACCCCAAACACCTTACAATCCTTCATCTTCCATTTTGTACTTTCTCTCTTGCGATTGGACATAGAAAAATAATTTTTCCCCCCCCTCTCTTTTTAAAACAATCTGAAATGTCTTTTGTTTAAAGGAAGAAATTATTTAGGACAGAGAGAATCACAGCATTTTCAGACTGAGCTATATTTCCCTGACCAGTCTAGCGATGTTATTCAGATTTTAAACCTCTCCAGGCTTGGGAGGTGTGTCTTCCTTAATATACGGTATAAAAATAGACACTACTAATATTCAACAAATAATAGACCATATGATATAATAATATACTGTGTAGTATCATATAATAATATACCATATGATTTCAGCCACATGATGACATTCTTCTAAAGTATGTTTATGCTAAGCATAGGAAGACAAACAATTTTCATGAATTTTGCAAAGACACGCAGCTGTAAACAGGCTTAAGGAAATCATAGCTCCTATAAGAAGAACGCATTGCAAAGCTTGTCTCAGTCTATCCCAGCCATGCAGTTGGTTCAATAAAAAAACATCACCCACAAAAATCCTTTCCTCTTGTATATTTTCTGGACCATCGGGGCTACAACCTCACTCTAATGCTAACATAGCTCTTATTACTTAGTCTATGCACTAGACCACAGTACCGAACAGGCTAGATAATATACAGATGTCTATACAGTGTTTCCTGGCAACTGTGACTGCTTTATTTCATACTGTACTTTTGGTAAGTTGGGAGGCTCAGTGTTTTGGTTTTTTAAAATGGAACTTATATGCTAATTGATCTGGAGGCATAATTTTCCTATGGTCTATACACGCGGCTGGGATCAAACAGCAACTGGAGAATGTATGCAAACCTCTGCCGAAACCATAGCTGTCACGACCCCACTGGCTTTTAAGGGAGGGTATGAAAGGATGTGAGAGCATCCCCCTAAAAGGTGAAATAAAATCTGGCTCTGTGAGAATGGCAGCCATCAGAAATTGGTGATTCCAGGAAAAACTTGTTTCAGAGCTCCTTTTTATTTATTAAAAAAAATGCAAATAGAAAACAGTCAAAACCTTTTGGATAGGAAATACCTTTTGGAAGGCTGAGGCACCAAGAGGTTTGGGTCAAAACTTTCCATCTTGGGTGAATTCGTGTTAACATTCAAGTCAGGTCCCTACATTACATCCATAGTTAGTTTCCTGAGGTATTGAGCACTCACTCCTACCTCCCACTGACTTTAATGAGAACTGTGGATGCTCATTACCTCTGACATTCAGGCTGCCTCGCTATAAATTCAGGCACTAACTTTTAGTCCCCAAAATGCTCGAGGACACTGGCCATATTGTATGGCCCAAAGTCCCACAAGAAGGATGTAACAGAACCATGAAGAGAGCCAAGGTTTCCCGACTCCTACAACTTCTCATTAAGCAGAGGAGCTTGCTTTATCCCTTGATCCCTATCCCTATCCCTTCCATCCCTATGAAGCATTGAACCGGTGACAGTTGTATATTTCTAGTAGAGGCTTTTATTACACAGCGTTTTTTCTTAATATTCAACTACTTCATATAAGCACGAGGATGCATTTTTCCAGAGCTTGGCTCTGTGCTCGATCCCATCTGTTGCATATTCTCCAAGTCCCCTTATTATTCACTCGAATCGAACAAAAACAAACTTAAAAAAAAATGTGCAGAATGAAAGCCAATTACAGCCTTGTTTTCAACTCAATGAACCCACACATCAGCTACAACTGGACCAGGAGACCGTCTCGCAAAGCTGTACCTTGGTTCACTTGACTTCACTTAACTATTGACCTTTTCTAATGTGCCTGTTTTCACAGCTATCTTTAACTGGTCCTTTGTCTAACTCAACTCTTTTCTTTCTTTGGACTGTTTTCTGCAGTGCAGGATTGCGGCAGAGAGACTGAGCCTGCTCCAGAAGCCCAAGTCAGAGCTCATTATCCTTTCAGGAGTCCTTCCAGTGGATTATGGCAGAGTACCAGTGCAGAAAACCACATGTAAAATAAATGCCAGCAAACAGGTGAGGAGTAAGTCCTGCCTGTCCCTTGGATAATTTAGCTGCCGTGCTGAAAAATCCAATCCTTTCTATTCCCCTGAGGTAAGAAATCCATGCTGAGTTTATGCTAGCTAAAAGGGCAAGAGAAAATTTGCAATGTCAGGAGCACTAGGGCTTCTCAAACAGACATAGGTGTTGAAGGTCGGCTAGAGTTGGAGCAATACTCCTACTTTAGTCTCTTCCTTATTTGCCTCACTTTCCATCCTGCACAATTCTATTTTCGTTTAGGGCTTTATTGCAGACGCGAAGAAAAGCTTTTACCTTATACTCTTTGCAAGAATAAAAACCTGATTTTCTTTCTGCCTCCTGAGCCAACTCAGGGCACAAAAATCAGTTCCAACCACAAAAAGATGTACCTGTTGACTAATTCCAGCCCCCAGCCTCAGATACCAGATTTCCTTACATATAACACACACCATTTCCCCAAAAATCAGTCGCTGGAAATTGGGGGGGGGGTGCTGTTTATGCGAGGAAATACAGCAATAGCAGCTTTTGCTATATGAGCCTCTGCTGGGAGGGAAAGCAGAAGTCCATGGGGGGCTCCCTAGCTGCTGGCTGTGGACACTTTCTCTTTACCCTGGCAGAGGCTCATGCTGTAGAAAATGCTACTGACTCTGCAGAAGCCTTCATCCCAGCACCTTTCTAAAGCATAGTTGAGGCCTGGGTACTGGGAAGACGCTCCTCCTGAATCAGCTTGGTGGGCTCTCCATTGACTTTGTAGGTGCTGCTGGCTAGGATCAGGCCCCCAGCTAACCTGGAAGGTACTGCTAGCTGCCCACCCAGCTCAGCTCTAGTTGGGAAGAGGGGCAAGGCGGTTTGACCCAGCCAGTAGCACCTGTGGCTTTAGTCCTGCAGCTATGGCTCAACAGAGCAGCCACAGTGTTTTTACTCCCCCTCCAAGTGCAGCTGCCTGCATTCTTCTGGGAAAACTGCACGTACCAGTATTTTCAAGCAAAGATCTTTTCCCTTCATTCTCCTTTCAAAAAGCGAAATGCAGATCTTGTTCGGGAGTATGTTGTATGCAAGAAAATATGTTATCCCCCCTTTCTCCGCTTGGGAGTTCAATACTGCAGGGTCTTGCCTACTCAGATTCCATCGAAATTGAATTGGATTTGATAACCAAGGGACAACAAGGTCTAATGGCCATAAACTCCAGGAAGGTCGATTTAGACTGGGCATAAGAAAAAAGTTCTTTACGGTGCATGTGTCCAAGGTCTGGAACAAACTCCACCCAGAGGTGGTGCGAGCACCTACTCTAGACACTTTCAAAAAACAGGTGAATATATTTTTTGCTGGGGTCACTTGATCCCAGCTGGCTTCCTGCCTATAGCACGGGCTGGACCCAATGATCTCATGAGGTCCCTTCCAGCCCCTAATGTCTATGAAATCTATGAAACCTCACTCAGGGCACGTCTACATGTTGCCATATGGCAACACTGCTACGGCATTGTGCTTTAGGACTTCCTTTCGGCAGTACTAAAGCACGGTGCCGTACGGGCAGTTACTGTGCAGTGCGTGCAGTGCATGGGTAGATTTTGTCACTACCTCCCTGTAACAGTGTGCTATACTAGGGGACCGCGCTGCTATGGCGATGTAGCTGGCGATCACGTGTAGACCCGTGTGATTGCTATATCAAGGTAGCAAGCTGTACACCAATGTAGTACACTGCTACGTTGCCGTAGGGCAATGTGTAGATGTTCCTTTAGGGTATAAGGCAGGGCAGAGTAGCATCTTATAGACTAACTGATTCAGAGAGGTATAAGCTTTTGTGATCTATAGCATGTGGTGAAGCAAGCCGTTGCTTACAAAAGCTTATGCCTCTCTGAATTACTTAGCCTGCAAGGTGCCTGTCCACCCTGACTTCTGCCTGACTTCTAATAACCTCTCTCACTTAGGGCATGTCTCCATGGCACAGTGCAGTGTGATACAAAAATACCCAAGCTACTTCTGAAGGGCTGCATGAATGCAATGCTAATTAGCCCATGTGGAGAGCTGTGTTAAGGCAGTGCAGGGATACCCTGGGTATCCCTACAGGGCACAGCGTGAATACATATTCATGGACTACTTTGAAAATCCCAATGTGCAATGTGGCAGAATCAGATCTTTGAAACCACAAAGACTTGTAGGTCTTTAAGGCCAGAAGGCACCATTATGATAATCTAGTCTAATTTCCTGCCTAATGCAAATCACATAACTTCAACCAATGATTCTACATAAAGTTCAAAACATGTTTTTTAACAGTGGCACATTTTTAGAAAGTTACCCATCCTAACTTAAAGATGCAAAACTACCACCTCCTTAGGTACGTTCTTTCTAGGGTTATCGTCACTGTCTCATTTCTAGTCTGAATTTGTCTAACCTCAGCTCCCAACCACTGGATCTCATTATGCCTTTTTCTGCTAGATTAAAGAGTTGTCCTCTATCAAAAATCTCTTCTCCATATAGGTACGCTGAAACCTTTCCAATTTTTCAACAGATGTGCCAACTTTCCTAGTCATGTCTCAAACCAGACAGAACATACCAAAGAGATTTACAAAGGCAGGCAAAATATGGAGAGCAGCAGAAGCCTATTTTACATAAGGATGTTATGAAAGGCACTGCCAGCGGTTACTCAGTAACACTGTTGAAATAATATGATGGAACAAAGTTACTTTCAGGCCTTGCTGAAAATGTTAATTGTGCCAAACTCAAAACTGAAGGGAAAGGCCCTGATTAGATCGATATCAGGTTTTGTTCTAATTTCTTCATGACAAAGAAAATCAAAAGGCTAGAATGTGAAGAGTGTTATACTGAAAGGTATTACTAGTTGCTATCAAACATATCTTTGATCTGTATGATATTCAGGCCCAGCTAAAGCTAACGGGTGTGCTAAACACCCTTCTGTCAGGCTAAGTGAAAGGAGAGTTTTACAAAATTCCCTTTTTTGCAGGAAGACCTGAAACAATGGAAGGGTACTACCCACAGCATTAGGTCACATGGGGCACATCTACATGAGATGCTACATTGCCATATCAATGAGCTACAGTGATGTAGTGTTGGTGGGCACTAATCTTGATGCCTCAGCTACTGCACAGTAGCAACGAACTATTGCACAGTAACTCATTGCTATTGTGCAGCAGGGTCGAAAATGACCCATGCACCGCCACAACTGTGCAGTACCAGTGGGTACTGTGCAGTCTTTTAGTACTTGCTTTAGCATTTAGCAAGTACTAAATGACTGCTCAGTACCAACTGCACAGTCAGGGGCACGAGTAGATGCACCCATGGAGAAGATAAGCAGAGTTAAACCACACAGGCTATGGCTTTCCCTGATTGGAAATGCAGGGGCGATAGAGGAACGATTGGCTGCTGTTAGGTGCATTTGTGAATGAGTGGCACAAAGCCACCCCACAGTCATGAACAAATTGTGAAAAGTGAAAGCTATGAAAAGATGACGATGTGAAAACTATGAAAAGATGAAGGGGGACAGTGCTGCTGGGGCACGGCCTTCACTGGAAAGGCAGACTTATGGATTCCTGAGCCAGGAAAACACCGGCTTTTATTTATTCCTACTGTGCCCAGGGAGACAGGACTTAGTATATATGATTTAGAAATAAAGTGGATTTCACTAAAGAATATACCTGACCTGTATCATCAATTGTTCCACCTGACAGATACAGGCCTGGAAGGCCCAAAGATTATCTAATCATTTGGGCTAAAGAGGCAACAGTAGTTTGCAGACACCTATTTGCACTAATCAGTAGGTGGCTCATACAGTTTAAGTGGAACCAGAGCATGACCTGGCCACACTAAGTAGAGTCCTTTCTTTTAGCCTCACTGAATTCATCAGGCCTTTTTCAGTCCAATGCAAGGGTTGCAGAATCTGGTCCAGGATATGGAAGTCATTTCAGTATTATTCAAACACTGCCTGCTTTTACTTCTCCCCATACTTTAGTACAGTCCTTGAATTACTTAGTCATTCTCTATCTGTGGGTATTAGACTGACCAGGGTTGCTTACTTTATAACATAAAAATTGTCGGTAAAAAAAATAAAATGTTATTTTATGTTCTTCCCCAGAAGTTTTGCGTTGCTATGTGGGGGGTCTCAAACCAAGATTGGCACGTGGACACCTTTGACAATGGAAGGCTCCATTTGCCATTTTTTTGGGTCTGTTGTGCATTTAATTAAAGTACATATCATTTATGGTATTTTATCAGTGTTTCATAATCCTAATGGTACATTTGCCTAAAGTCAGAATTGCAAGTTAAAAGAGAAGTGGATTTTCCCCCCACCCATGTTACATATGGGTGGGGCGAAAATCCACCTCTCTTTAAACTTGCAGTTCTGACTTTAGGCAAATGTACCATTAGGATTGTGAAACACCGATAAAACATCATAAAGTGACATAGTAATGCAGGGATGAGGTCTTGTGCCCCAGCAACCTAACAATCTGAAGAAGCATACTGGATCTGTGTTAAATACTAGACAAAAAAACCCCAACAACATTGAGGACCTGATTATCCAAGGTGGGTAATTCAGGACCTGAAGCTCCATTACCCAAGCTGGATAGGATGCCACCTGTGAAACAACCTCTGAAGACATCCAGAATGCTGTCTCTTGATGAACCCTTTGTAAGTACCCCTCTAGGGTTGTGGGGTACACTGGGGACACATTGAGGAGGGGTGGGAGAGGGAGAGAGACCGAGTACATTCTCCAACCCATCTCCTTGCTCATAGTTTGCTTCTGTAGATCAACATGTGCTGAAGAGCTGCATCTAACTTTAGATATCAGTCATTACAAGTAAATTACCAAGGATTTAGATGAATAGCGCACACACTCTATCCTCCACAAATTACCCAAAAGCTGCTGACAAGACAGCAATCGCTGTGACAGAATTAAACCTCTAGTTGTTGGCTGAGCAAGAAAGGGGGGGGCAAGTGATGCTGCTGTGCCGGATTCTGTCTCTGCTCTGTGCGGCCAGAATTAAGTCAGACTTCTGGAAAAATCCTTTTTTCCCCTTCTTTCTGCCTTCCCAAAACAAGATGTGTGCTTTAGTTGGGGGTGTGTTGCATGTGAGAAAATACAGTGATCCCACCACTTTTATAGGGGGGCAAGCCCTGTGCCTAAATTTCACAATTCCACTCTGAACACCGGAATAGCAAAACCATTTCTGTTGCTCTCTCTTCTCTCTGTGCCTTACTGTTTAATTAATGATTTTTGCTCATTTTATAATTTCATCAACTCTTGCTTTCCAACATGCTTTCTTCCCTTCAGGATTCTGACCGCTGTTGCAGTGACCCACGGCACTATAATGTCCGAGCACCTTTCAAGGATTTATTTGCATAGCACTTTGGTGAGGTAGGAAACACTGGTCTCCCTGTCTACAGAGAGAGCACCAAGGCACCGAAAGGTTAGGGTGGCTCGGAGCAATGTCATATAAGTTTACATACAAAGAGAGTAATAGGGTCCTGAGTGTTAGTTTATCGCTGTCATTCCCAAGCCACCCAGTTTTTCTTCCACTGTGATGATTCCCCATTCATCCAAGTTCAGACGGTATTTCTGAGGATCTTATCCAACTTTACCTGGTAAAGCAAGTGTGATGTCTCTAAGAGCTTTCCAAAGACTTCCCCTCTTTAGCTTTGTAGGGACATCCATGCCAAATTTACAATAACGAATTCAGTTAACTGGCTGGATCAGTGGGCCTTTGTAGTCAGCATGCTCCAAATTTACAAGGTTTATTTTTCTATTTTGCTTGTTTTTCTTCCCCTGACCATGTAATACCTCTTCTTGATTCATGTGTACCTTAGGCAAGTAACAGATTCCTTACTACTTGTTAACGAAGGTTAATGAATTACATATTTTCCAAATGAAGTCTGTGGAAATCCCCTGTCAGTTGTGAATTGTTTTATTTAAATTATACTTCTGGGTTGACAGATGTAGATTTGCTGCTCACCCTGCTTGTGAGAAAGATGATATGACAGGTCTGAGGGAAAATGGCATTATTCAATCCTCTTTCTTATAAGCAACTCCTTAACTTGGAACAATTATAAAACTAAGGCCTCTGGTTGGTTGAATTAGACATTTCAGTGGCATTTTCACTTCATCTTTATGATGAAGCTGGTTTAAACCAGCATGATGATGATGATGATGATTGATAATTCGAGCTGGTTTAAACATTTTACGTTGCCGGCAAAACAGCAGAATTACTTTTCATGCTTGAAAAATGCTAACATTTTTCTTTCTCTCTAATACACCTTAAGGCAATTATTATGGGGCAATATTTTCACCTGCTTAAAGCACCTATTTTCCCTTTCATTCTCCTGCAGCGCTCCTGCAGATAAGGAGAGGCAGGTGTTAATGCAAGTGAAAAAAGAGCGTTATGTGTTGCTCGGGTAATTAGGGTGACATTCACCTCCAAGTACCAGGCCAGAAGGATCAAACCAGTTCCTACTAGACAAGTCCCTCTGCTCACAAAAACCCTGACTCTGCTACAAGTGGCGCCTCTGCTGTCTAGTTTTAGCAGCGATTCCAAACACTGAATTCAGACACGGGGACTTAGGACCCAGACACGTTGGCATTCGCATAACTGACTTTTTTACCGTGAAAAAAGAAACGTGAAGTGAAGACCTACACTAGGGTAACTTCACCCAAACCAGCAGAGAGCTATATCTGAAAAAATCTGAAGTCAAACTATATTGGGGTAAGTTATACTAGAGTAGACATCATCTGTTTGCCCCTTACCCAATGCTAGCTGTTTTATTCAAAGCAAATAGTTATTATCTCCTCCCTAATTCATAACTTGGGGTGCTGAGTGGGCAGTTAATGTGTGCAGCTACCTGGGAGGGCTGCATGCCAGCATGCTACATTACACTGTATAAACATGTTGTTTAAATCCTGTAGGACACCTCTCTACAACTGCTCCCCCACAGATCACCAGTGGGGCATATTCTAGAGGTATCTGGCACTGATAATGATCGGTTGTAGAGAGAAACTGAAAACTCAGGCAGAGGGATTATTAGTGATTTGTGTGCCCTGGGCAGAGATGGGAGAAGGGATGAAGGTGTTGTGCCAAGCACCTGAGAGCAGCAAGGGGGAGAGGTGGGAAGAGGTGGGGGAGTGAAGGGAAGCACAGGAGGGTCTTAACGCACAGTGGGATCTGCTAGGGCTGTGTCTCTGCACACTGCCTGCACAGGGTGGGGATGAGGCCAGCTTTCTGCATGCTGCTTCACGGGTTGGATCCAGTGCCAATGCCAGCACAGACCTGGTTGTGGCTGCTGGGGTGTGGGCTCCTTGGTGGCTGCCATCCTGGATCCACCTCCAAACTGGCTCCCTGGGCTGGTGCCTCCCTTGCCCCACCCTACCTATGCTGCTGGACTCAGGTCTCCAGGGTTGTTTCACATGCACTAACTTCAGTGGAAAAAGGATTTTTTTTTTCATAAATAAAGGGACAATCTCATATCCTGGAGGTCAGCAGAAGGGCGTCTATTTGGCAGGGCTAATGAAGCTAAGACCCCTTGCAGGAAGACTACACTGGATTTGATGGGCATCTGCACTTCAGCATGTGGTGCCACAGGACAGCACAAGTGGTCCCCATGGAGCCATATAAACACGCCATGAGCACAGGAGCTATGGGCACCTATACACGTGTGGATGTCTACTCCGACATGTGCTAAATAGTAGTTCTGTGCAAAGCTTTGGTCCCTGATTCAAGTTGGCGGAGATTTGGCCTGATTCAGTGGCTGAATCTCCAAATATGAATTGAATCAGAGGACACTTGAATCTTTCTGAATTGAATCAGAACCCTCTGAATCAATTCGAAGAGATTCAAAAAGATTCGGCGATTCGAACACAGGCACAGCTTTTGTGTTTGTTCTACGTACCTCTAGGTAGCAGGCAGCTCGTGAGTGCTGTGAAGCTGGGGCAGATGGAGTGTCCCACAGAAGCATGCGGGGGTGGAGAGGGGAGGCTCCCCAGCGCATTCAGCAGCAGATCTGGAAGTGGACCAGAAGCAGACTTCTGGTCCACTTCTGGGTCTTCTGGGGGGCCCGTCCGCTCCTCCCCAAGCTCAGCAACTGGTGCCTCCTGGATCTGGGGGATGCACCTGGGGTCTCCCCATGGCTGATCACCAAGCCACGGGTGTGGGAAAGCCCCCCAGCGCACTCCCCAGCAGGCCCAGAAGTGGACCGATACTTCCAGCCCACTTCTGGGTTCACCGCCGAGCATGAGGAGGCCCCCTCCCGCGCTCCTGTGGGACGCTCCATCCGTCCCAGCATTGCAGCATTCACAAGCCACGCTGGTACCTCAAGGTATGTAGAAAAAACTTTGAAAGCTGTGTCTATGTCCGAATTGCTGATTCTCTGAATCAGCATCAGATCTTCAGATTCGGCTTTGGCCGAATCAAGTCAGGGACAGTGATCCGAATCAACGAATTGAATCACTGTCTCTGATTCAGGCTGAATCTGAATCTGAGTTGAATAGGGCCTGCTTTGCACACCCCTACTAATTAGGGCATGTCAGAGAAAACTCAATTAATCAAGACTGCTGGAGTATGCTAATTGCACTCTCCAGCAGCTTCTGCCTCACATACATTCATAGCGTCCCTACACTTCAAAATGGCGGCAGGTGCATTTTAAAACTCATCAAACAAGCTTTAGTTAAAAGTGCCTTCACTTTCATTTTGAAACATGGGATGGTGAAGACACGTGATGTTGCAGGCGCTATGATTAGAGCAGCTCTTGGAGATGCTCTAATTAAAGCGCCCCCTCCCCCCCAACCTTGGAGCACATGTCAAGACACGTTATGTGAACATACAAAGCAATAAGAGTGCCCAATGGGAGTCGTGGCTGCGTTTTTCTTATCATGCAGTCATATATAGAATTGTGCAAGCATTTTCTGGCTAGGTGTTGGCTCCAATTAAATAAAACCACCATGTAACGGACCATGAATATTAAGGCCTGACTCAAAGCCCGGTGTAGTCGATGGCAGTCTCCCCACTGATTTCAGTGGGTTTTGGATCAGGCCCTTGGAATCCTAGATCCCATACTTCTGATAGAGATTGTAAGAAATGTGAAAAGCCTTGCAACATAAATCCAGTTTCTAGACAGAGGGAATTGGAACAAGTATTTTGAAATCAATCTTCCTTGATTCATAAGCAGTATCAAGTAACTCAAGAAGAAGTTAGCAGAACCTGACTATGGAACTACCATAGAAATGCTCAGTGCTCCATTCTAATTTAATTAGCTCTCAATAGCTCCCAGAAAAGTCACTAAACCTGCATGTATTTAAGATAAGCCTTTTGTCCCATTTATAACGCACAAACTGACAGGGTATCCATGCCCATTGCTCCCACTACCCAAACTCTGTCCTTTTTTAAATTTTGTTCCCCATGTCATCTTCCTCTTTGGCCTCAGCCCCCAAAGTAACTCTATCCTCTTCTGCTCTGTTCATGCCCAGCTTTTATAGATGGCTTAATTATTTTCTTTTCTCAAAGAAAATCCAGTTAGATTCCCCAATACATATATAGGATAAAATAAATGAATGGACTGGGAGCCTGCATTATAAGGAGAAAAAAAAAAAGAGAGAGGGAAGTTATGTAAAATCTCATGTCACTGTCAGGCTGTTTTCATAGAATTTGTGTTTGAGATTAAATTAAATCCTTAAAACTTCTTTGATAGCTTCATAGTTAGGGTGAAACGAAGCAGATGCGCTCTACCCCAATACCATGGCTTCCCATCTCCCCTTGCCGAGAAAATGAACTGCTTTGTGGAACATTTCTATATATATATATATACTTACAGTATTAAGCAATTCTTCTTTTCCCCTGGCATTGGTATTCTTTTATTCTATTTATCTGTACTATAGCTTGGATAATATTTACCAGATGTTAAATAAATAATTTAAGATAACACAGTGCTGTGTGACAGTTGTAACATTTTCAGTCACCTTTTTATTTAATTTTTTTTTAAATCACTTCAGTTCAAGATTTCAATAAAGTTCAACTTACTCGTGACACTTAATATTTTTTCCTTTCTTTTAATTTGAAAGGACTATTCCCCAAATAGTTCATTTGCCGTATTGTTTTTATCTTTAACAAGATAAAATAGACATAGTGGGTTTACTATTTCAGCCCGATGCCGACAAATATGAAACCAAAGAATATGAAGAGTCATTGAAAAAAAAATGTGTTTCGTAAAAGCCAGTGTTATATAATGAAACCAAATGCATGGCTCGGAATTTAAAAAGAAATCTTAGTGTGAAGATAAAAGGACATGAAAGATAGTAAATGCTGAAATGATACACCGCATAATGGTATACTGTCAAGAAAGAAAGATAACATGATAACTTACAGAGCCATCTCAAAGCCTATATAGGTACTTGACCTATAGTTTTCAAGGAAACAATCTTTTTGTTTCATCTGGCTCATATTAAAAATAGGAAAAACAAAACCCTTATTTTTTTCCACTCTCACACATATGGTTTCAAATCCATGCAATTTTTAACTGTCCAAAATTCTTTAAAGCAATCTGAGACAGAAAGAATTATTAAATCACTTTTCCATTTCATATAATGAAAAACTGCACCACCACGGTTGGTTTATGTACTATCAATTTTAAAACTAGTAGGGTTCCAATTGGTCCTACGTGCAATCAATCACAAACTGGCATCAGATTTGTATTACAAAGCGTGGTTGCTGTTGAAAACAGAACCCGAGAAAAACTAGCCAAATAAATAAGCAAACGACGAGTGGCATTTAAATATTTTCCATCCCAGTATCTTGGCTGTGCTGGAAACGTTATTAATATTTTCTAATCACACTCATGGAAGTCGCAACAACACAACTGATATTAGTCCTGCCATTCAGAAGTCTTCATTATCCTTTGAGACTGCAACAGAAAGAAGATGTTCAAGTATGTAAAAGATTTAAGACGCTAATTATTTACGAGTGACTCAAACCCGGATTTTCTAAGAAACCGAATTGTGTTAGCTCTCCAGTTCCCATCGAAAGTCTTCCAGACCTCAGTATCAGCAGTGCTGTGATCCCTGCTGAAACACCGTAATAGCTGAAGTCACGACTCTCCAAAGAGAAATTACCTGAGTGGTGCCCGCACGGTGCCCCGTGGACTTCATAGGAACTGCATGTAAGTGCAAGGGTCTGTCTGCCTGACTCTTGGCAAGGCTGGGGTCTAATAGACAGCCTGATAAACGTATTTTGTTGTAGACGGAAGGGGTGGCTTAGCAGCCTAAATATGTGCTTTCCAGGAGCTACAGGTTAAAATACCATCAGGCTGAAGTCATCTCTTTTGTGCACACATTTTTAACTTGCTGTAGCCTGGATATAAATCCATAGAGAACTGCATTGCAGGCAAGCCTGGTTCAAAATTTTACAGCCTTTTTTTATTGAAAATGGGGTTCTTGACAAACCGTTTGTTGTACATATCTGCTCTCCCCAAATAAGCTCGCTTGATTGCAAAAGCAAAAAACAAAAACCAACCAACCAGCCAAACAACAAAAAAATAAAACCAGAACAGGTTTGGCCTGCCTACTTTTTCCAGGTTTTGTTCCCAGTGCTTTGGTTTTAAGGTGAAAACATTTGCTTTTTGGTTGCTGAATGTTGAACAATCCTTGGCTATGAGGTTTCCTAGTTTTTAATTAAAAGCTGAAATTTTCCATGAGGGAGGAGAAAGAGGGGAACCCAACCAGCTTAACTTTTTGGTCTTTTAATATCCGGCATGGCAAATAAACAACCGCTGATACTTCTTGAAGCAGCAATTTGCTCAGTCTCCTTGACCATGATTGCTCACTCTTCCTATAGTGACAGAGTCTGCTGCCACCTGAGGCTAAATTTGTGTTGTGTGTTCATAGGAAGCTTAGATTAACACGATCTTGAGCATGTGCAGAAAAATGTCAGCTATTCCTACCTCCCGTCGTCTATCACGAAAAGGAAGGCGCTCAGTACCTTGCAGATAGCTCTTGAAATCCAGCTAGGTTACTCCTTACATGCTTTGGAAAATCACGCACCTATTGTTGAGTCCCTAAAACATTCTGCAAGATGGCAAGTGCCCTTTCCTCCAGCTTTCCACAGTGCAGGTTGACATACCTGACGGATGGAGCCCGGCGTGTTTAAAGCACATTGCATTTACCCTGTGAATTTCGTTTCAGAGTATTACTGCTAACCCTGGTAAGGAAGAACCACCTAAGTCAGCAGGCTAATGGATGGCTTGCTCTCTAACTGGGATCACTGCCAGGGAATAGATTCAGCGTGATGCATTTCAGTGGCTAAACAATGGATAATTGCTTACTTAATTGTGAAATATGTGTTTAGTTTCTGAGAGCCAATTCACAGTAGTTCACAGGTGTGCGTTGGCATGTTCTTGCATATGTTTTTTTTTTTTTT
The DNA here is from genome assembly GCF_000455745.1 of Alligator sinensis. Taxonomy (NCBI): domain Eukaryota; kingdom Metazoa; phylum Chordata; order Crocodylia; family Alligatoridae; genus Alligator; species Alligator sinensis. The sequence goes on along the minus strand of NW_005841887.1, from coordinate 2,570,039 downwards.
CCCCTGAGTGGCCCACTGTTAGCTACTGGTTGCTTCTATGCTCTACCCCTCCATGTAGGTGAGAGAGAAAAAAATGTGTTGAACAATGCTCATTGTTTAAGCAATTCATGAAATAACAGCAAATGTCTCTCAGCACAGTATATTCCTGGGAGCATACTCAGAAGGATCAATTCACCGGCACGTTTCTGTTTGCAGCAGGGGCTGTGCCAATTAAGAGGAGTGCAGATAAAACCCTTTAGCAAAATACAGTGGGAAGTAAAAGCAATGGTAAAATATGGATTTTGTTTAACCAATACCTTTTGTAATATCTCGTAAGAAGCAGAGAACTTACTTTTTTTACAGGAGGTTTTTGTGACTGTCTGGTTAGGCAAGGGGTAAAATTCTCATTTGGATGCGGAGGGAATGCTAAGCCTCGCTCCTCGTGCATCCAAATGGGAAAATAAATGTTGCATTGCAGTCAAGTTTTATTCTCGTATTTGTAGGACGAAAAGGGACCGCTTGCATCTTTAAAGTCAGATCAGAGCATCTTTTGGGACCACTTCCTAGTGAAGCATGCGCAGGGGGAAAAGGAGCACAGTGCAGTGTTTTTAGGCACTCTGTCAAAGCCGACCCCCTTTTCTGTGATCACGGAGGGCCCTGAATGGAGTGAGACTCTGCTTCAACTTCCCCGCAGTATCCAGAGATCAGCAGCACTCTGGGGACTCTTGCCATGTCACCGCAGGGCAGAAGTGGAGCTGGGGGACCCCTGGGTTGTAGACCCAATTGTTTGTGGCTTGGGTAGGGCAGCTGCTGCTTCTGCTTGCACTAATGTAAGCCCAGCCGCTCTGTTGCCACGCTTGAGATCCAAGAGGGGAGGATTTCTGTCACACCCCTCATTAATGCTGGATACGCGTGCCTAGCACAGTGGGCAGGGACTTGTCCTTGGGCAAGTGGGAGCAGCTAGTTTAGAAAACAACAAGAGCATATCAATTTCCCATAAAAGAGGATTGGGAAAGACAGCACCTTTCAGGTTTCTAAGAGCCCAGCCCTGTGAGGTGCTGAACTCCCACAATTTCCAATGGACTTCGGTCGCGTGATAGCAGTCAGGAAGCCTGGTCAAGGGACTCCACTTGGCACGCACCATACAAACCTAATATGAGCATGCTCCGTGCTAGACCTGACCAGGAAAAATGATCTCATTTCTACCCAACTTTTAAAGGATCCAAAAATCCAGTGCAGAATAAAATTGAGAACTTTCAAAATTTCTCATTGAAAACCAGAAGCTCTGTTTCACAATGATCAATAGTCTGGTGGTTAGGACACTTATCTGGGATATGGCAGACCCAGGATCAAGTCTACTCTGGAACAGAAAGTGCAGGGATTTGAGCCTGGCTTTCCCCACATCTATATCTCAGGTGAGTTTCCTAACTACCAGCCTACAGCTTGTTTCAGGGATGACATGGGAGCTCTCTCTTCCCACCCTAAAACATGATGGTTTCAGTAAAGCAGACATTTTTTCAACACAAAGTTTTATCCATTTTTTACCAGTTCTGCTCAGCACCTCACAGGACTGGGCCATAAATGAATGGACTTGTCCATCGATTACTGTACCAGATGGGAATCCTGGTGTGCATGTCTATTACATAAGAAACACTTTCACATTTTTTGCTTTTACTGTGTCTTATATTAGGATGTGTCGAACACTTCTCACAACTCATTTTGGAAAAGACTTACAAAAAGATGTTTAACAACATTAAAAAGAGATACTGCATTACACGTCGTGTTGATTACTTGGCAAATGTATAATCCCTTCAAGAATTAAGTGAGAATTTGTCATAAATACCTACATAAACATTTGCAAATATATATAGCTATCTCTCTTTCTCTCTATGTATATATATGTATATATAGATATATAGATGTGTATATATATATATAGATATGAATATAGATATGTATATATATATAGATAGATATTTATATATATAGATAAGTATCTCTATCTCTGTCTTTCTCTCTATATATAGAGGTCAGGCATTCTTATATATATAGAGAGAGAGAGACAGAGAGAGAGAGATACATATCTATATATATAAATATCTATCTATCTATATATATATTTATATATATATATAGAGAGAGAGAGAGATTAAAGAAGCAAATGAAAAAGTTTTGCTTACTTTGATTAGCATTCATTAAAGGGCAACACACGCTAAAATAACTATTCGTGTGACTCCCAGTAAACTTGACTCCTTTAATTGGCAAAGCCAGTGTTTGGTTCACTTTTTTATATCTTGCTTAAAGACTAAATAAAAGCCAATCTTCTGGAGCAATATTGAGATATTACATCCAGATGAAGGGTGGGTGTCATAAGAGAACTGGCTGCTAGCAATATTCTCTAGGCTTGTTGCCATCAGCCTTGGTTAAAGAAGTGAAGCTGAGATAAAAACGAAAGCAGTTTTTATTCCCACTGACATAAAAATGAGCAGAGACCACTTCATCAAACTTATTATTATTACATGGTTATTGGCCACGGACTAGAATATTTGTTGCATTCTTTGTTTCTTAATACAACACTTGTTTTGTCTTTGGTAAATGCTGTGCTTTATATGGTGTATAAATATATATGTCAGTGATTCAAGATGAATGGGAAGGAAAAAAAAATTCAGAGCAGTACTCAGATCTGATTCCAAACTGCCATGAATGCGTGTAATGGAAGGTGGAAATTTCATATTTCTTCCCTGCTAATTTCATCAAGATGAGACTGCACTATCTGTTTGCTTTTAAGAGTGCGTTAGTACTGCCTGGAACAGCATTTTATTGGGTAAGGGCAGGACATTGTCCCTACTGTGCTGGATTATTGAAATAAGAAACATAGTTATTCTATTCAAACAAACACAAAACATTGTACCAAATTGACAATAGTATTTACAGTGCTCTTTAACTGATGCATTAAGAGACATTTGTGCCATATGAGAACCATAATGGGGCACAAATGAAGAGCACATGAAAGTGACTTACATGAAAAACTCCATGTATATAAATCCTGGTTGGCTAGCCCTGCAATAGGTACCATTTCCTAAAGGCAACAGGGCACTTGTAGAAGAAAGGGAGAGTTTTAAAAATGGTCATTTATAAACCAAATGGTGACCCAGGTAACAAGCATGTGCGTGTTCAGAAGGGAATGAGAGGAACCTGAATGTACACATTTTGGATGAAAGTCTGAATCTCATGGACTTTAATGTACATTGGGTTGGGTTGCGAGTGGTATAGAGCAAAGGTTCATGACCTTTTGGTCCAGATGAGGAGTGTGGGGCTGGTCTTTGAACTGGATTGGACCTCCATGCCAGGATTGGGCCCTATGCTGCTTCCACCCACCACAGCCTTGGCTGGCCCTCACAAGCAAAGATTGGGCCCCATTCCACCTCTACCTGGCGTTTGCATACTGGAAACATGCCCTGGGGCTCTGCACTACCTCCACCTGCCCTCCCCACCCAAAAGGGCTGGGCTTTGGGGCTCTATATTACCTTCACTGGGCCCCTGGGCATTGAGCTCAGGCCCCAGGGATCTGCATCGTTTCCACCAGGCCCCCACACACCAGGATGAGGACTTGAGTCTCCATGCCACCTCCAGCAGGCCCCTGCATACCAGAACTGGGTCCCTGGCTGTCCTGTGCACCTGATCCAGTATACATGTATGTTGTTGTTCGTCCTTTGTGAGCAAAGATGACTGCATCCAGTGGAGTGGGGCGGGGGGGTGGGGGGGAGAAGAGAGAAAGGAAGTGGGAAAAAAAAGAGAGGGAGAAAAGAGAAAGGGAAAAAGAGAGGAAAAAAGAGAAAGATGAGAGAGGAGGGGGGTGGAGGATAGGTTGCGTGAGTACGTAGGTGACATAGAAGCCCGATCTTTCCCCTGAACAATCTGCTGCAGCAGGGGCAGGAGAGCGATGAGGACTGGACATGAGAGGTCCTTGTTTTCCTGGCCACGCTGCTCAACGGTCAATGCTCTGCTCTGGCCCGATGACCTCCAGGATGGATGGTCAAGAGCAATTTGCTCCCAGGACTCTGGGTCGATGCCGAAACTCTTTAGGGACACCTTTACTGTGTCCTTGTACCACTTCTTTGGTGTGCCGTGAAAGTGTACTTCATTTGACAGTTTGCTGTATAAGATTTTATTTGGCAGGTGAGTGTCGGGCATTCTTGAAAGGTGCCCAGCCCATCTTAGCTCTGCCAGTTTCAGTCAGGTGTGAATACTGGGGAGAGCTGATCTGAGCACCTCAGTGTCTGGAATCTTGTCCTGCCACTTGATCTTTAGTATCTTTCCCAGGCAGCACAGGTGAAAGTCGTTTAGTTTCTTAGCATGATGCTGGCAGATGGTCCAGGTTTCACAGGCATAACGGAGGGCCGGGAGAATGATGGCTTTGTAAACCTTCAGTTTCATCGACATTCTGCCTCTGCAGTCCCAGACCGACTTACGGAGTCTGCCGAAGGCTATGCTAGCTTTTGCTTGCCTCACGTTGACTTTGCCATTGATGTGGACAGCACAGGAGGGCATGCTGTCTAGACAGGCAAACTTGTTGACCATTGACAGTTGTTGGCCTTTAACTGAGACGTGTGGTTTCTGGGGTGTTGTACCATGCACAGGTTGAAACATCACTTCGGTCTTCTTTGTGTTGACAGTGAGTCTGAAGTTGTTACAGGTTGATGAGAATAGGTCCATAGACTGTTGCATGTCAGCCTGTGAGCCTGCACATAACGCACAGTCATCAGCAAATGGGAAGTTGTGATCCAGTGCAAGGACACACTATCCGACTTGCAGGGCCCCCCAAAGATGCAGGAACATGACAGCAGGAGAGCGGTGCCACTGCTTCCCCACCATCAATTTTTTGGATCTGTGGGGAGTCCTGGGGGCTGGATAACATGGTGTGGAGGCTGGTTCTGGCCCTTGGGCTGGGGGATGAGGACCCTTGGTATAGAACAGCTACCCAGAGAACTGCGCCTTGGACCTCCTTTGATTCAGGGTCAATCTTGCAGCTATTTAAACCTAAAGGCTTTCTGGCACTTCCATGCAATTTGCACAGGTCACACACCTCCGTGGGTGCTGCTCCAGAGCACTCCTTCAGAGGCCTTTTGTACCGGCCTATCTAGATTTGGTGAAGAAGCTCATTTCACATGGTAGAAGGGATGCACAAATACTCCTACCCAACTGGTCTCCTACCATAACCTCTCCCCAACTCCTGTTCATGGTTTAAATAGCATTAATGGGCTTGGGACTGCTCATCCCAGTATTGGAAAATTACACACTTTATGAACAGGATATAAGATCAAAATCCTGAGCATTCACGACTGCCTAGTTTTTATCCCTGGTTTTTCAGTAGCTTGTTTATCCTGTTTTCTTTTCTGCTTCTCCCCTTCCTGTTCCAGAGAAGTGATCTTTTCCTAATAAAAGGTAGGGCTGTCCAGTTTCTAAGTGTCCAGGGGTGAAACAGCCCATCGGCTGTATCAATGAGGGCTGCATGCCCATGGACCACTCTAGGGTGAGCCATAGGCCCTCTAGACTGGACACTATTCAGATACTACCCTCCCCCCCACCCCCACTGCACCACATGCCCCTTCCACTGCATCATGTGTGTGCTGCCCCCACCAACCCGCACTGCATGCCTACATGACCCCAAGCTCACTTTTAGCTCCCCACTGCACCGTCCCTTCCCCTGGGGCAGAGGTAGGTGGCAAGAGCTGGAGGAGGAAATGGGGGTCTGGAGACTCCAGCTGCTTCTGTGGCTGGGCAGGAGCCTGGAGGCTGCAGCTTAACTCTTTAAGGGCTGCATGCAGCCTGCAGGCTGCCAGTTGGTCAGCCCTGATACTTTAGAAAATACTTAAATGCTGATTACTCAGGGTCTTGCTATGCCTTCCGCTGTGAGCTGTACAAATGTTGATCAGTGTTAGTACTAGCTTGGAGTCTGGAGCAGTCACACCCTTAGTCTAGAAACCTTCTCTGACTGTTCCCCACCTGCACAGCTGTGGCTTGCCACTAGAGGCCTGGGAAGCAGGGACAGGACTAGGAGTTGGAGCTGTGAGTTGCCACTAGAGGGCTGATGAGCCAGGACAGGCTTCTATCCCTGCTCTACAGGTGGGGGTGTGAGAGATCCTGGGATACTGGAGGACTTCAACTTGGATGGTATATTTGTGGGGAGTGGCCACACCTTAATGGAACAGGAACCAGTTACTGCGGATCAGAGATAATTCTTCCCTGGAGTGGCATAACTTTGAGTCACATAATGAGGGCTTAAAACCACTTTATGGTGTTAACATGCAGACAATCCAGGGGTTAAGAGCTCTAGGAGCCACCCAAAAATACCATGTAACAAGGCCCTTAGGAACAAATCAACAAAGGGCTTTAGGAACCTAACTTTGTGAGTTCAGCATCTCCATGGAGCTGGGCCTAAGGTACAAAGGGTAAACACTGCAGCAGTGACTCTGGCTAGTAGAAGTATTCAGTGAATTGTTAGTCTTATCACACTTTGCTCATATTCTTTCCTCCACGACTTTCTTCGCTGGCACACAGTGTAGCAAATGCAGAGGGAGTTGTGCGAAGAGGGAATATTATCTAGTTACCTAAGGCAATGGGAAAGTTTTAAGACTGATAAAGAGTTATGATTCATAACTAACCATAGAGAAGCCTGTCTGCCAAAATATCCACGCAGAAATCAAAAGGAAATCGTGTAGTTGGTATACGGGATGTGTCCTGCTTACATCTAATTAACTAGTCAACTATTTGTGGAAAAAGTTAACAAATGGAATGAATGAATTAAAAAAAAAGGATGTAATGTATAGTGGAGGTTTATGTAGTTACTGTAACATGTTTCCTAAGCTTCTGAGAACTGAGTCTGTACTTTCAGGGAAATGACACTGCGGTGGTGGTGGCTGCATCAGCAGCAACTAGGAACTATAGTCTTAGACTAGGAGCTGTACACACAAAGAACAAAAAGATGGTTTCTGTTCCAAAGAGCATACAACCTAACTATAAGCCAAGAAACAAAAGATGGATGGAGACAGACAGGAAGCACAATAAGACAATATTGGTAAGCATTATGCTAGTCGTCTCAGTGGACCTGTATCCTAGCCATTGTCAATGATTTCTGGTGGCTCTTGTCCATTCTTCTGTTTTACAACTCCATCGCCTGCCCACTATAATATCTCTAACTTCCCTGTTCCACTTGTGTTGCGTCTTCATGAACCTCATCAGTGAAATTTCCCTCACCCTTTGGAAAATATTTATAATATGAACCTTCTGCTTCCTACTTACATGCTTTGAGGAGCAGTGACGGTTTATAGGGCTGGGCGAAACAGCACCATTCTGTTTTGACTTCCATTTCAATATTTCAATGGGACAGTGCTTAGTTTCGAGTTTTGTTTCATTTCAAAACTGCGGTCCCGTTTCATTTTGTCGAAACTGTTTCGACGCTGTTTCGATGTTTTGCCCATAGGCTATAATGGGGAAGCACAAAACTGCCTATAACTTTGTCATTGCTTGCCTTATTTGGATGAAACTTACAGGAATGGTAGCCCCTTCTGAGGCCATAAAGCCTGCATGTTTCAAGGAGATAGGTGTACGGGTTTCTGGGCAACTTCACCTCAAAGTCTTGAAAGCAAAACTCATTTCACGTGTGTGTATTAAGGCACAGCATGTCACGTGTGTCTGTTAAGGTGCAGCAGGGTGAAAACTGAAGGCATGGTAGCCCCTGATGTGGCCATGAAGCCTGCCAGATTTCAAGGAGATAGGTTCAGGCAAGAAAGTCAGTTGGCAAAAATGGAAATGGAAGCGTCAGGGGGTGAGGGACAGGCTGGGGTGGGGGGTAGGGGTGAAAGGGGGATGTAGCAGCGCAGGTAGTCTATAAGGTGTGCAGTATATGCTGCAAGGTATAAATGTATCTGCATTCCTATATAAATTCTATAAGGTATGGATGTAGTATATGCCGCAAGGTATGAATGTATAGAAATAAAAAATAAATGCATCTCCGTTCCCAGATGAATTTTATAGTGTAATATCCAATATAACTATAAAATTGAAAAGAATAAATCAATGAATATAGCTATAAAATAAAAGGGGCTAGGAAGAAGCAAAAGGTAGTGTGAAATCCCACTTGCTAGGCTAGCTAGCAAGTAGGAAATCATTCAGATCAATGCTAGTAGTAGCCTTCATTGTCTAACACTCCTGAGCTGCTGGAAGACACAACTCAGTAACTGTGAGACCCCAAGGCAGAAAGCAGGCCATTTCAAACAATGTTGTCTTTTATGCTGTTTTTCCATCCCTCCCCCAGAGCACTGGGATTGGAAGGGACCTCAGGGAAGGATCACAATCACAGGCCAGCTACACAGTCAATATCAGAGCAGTCCTTCCCCCGTTGTCCCCCTCCCTCTCCTTACTTTCTGTTTCCCTTCAAGCAAAGCCAACTTGAGCTTTGAAACTTGAAACGTTTCAAAACTTTTGAAACATTTCGACTGCCTTCATTTCATTTCGAAGCTGTTTCAGAGTCCTTTGTTTCACTTCATTTTGCTATTTCAAGCTTGAAATGAGTCAAAACAGTGACGAAATGAAACAGCTGGTGAAATTTCGCATAGCCTTAATAGTTAACTCTGCTGCCATTTAAGGTATCGTGGGTGCCCTTGGAATTAGCAGCTCACATGGTTGAACTACATATTCAGGCTATCTGCAAATTCAGACAGACACTGCTATGTTTAACATCTTTATTAATGATTTGGATGTGAGGGTGAAGAGCTCACTGGCCAAGTTCGCGGATGACACCAAGTTATGGGGAACTGTGGTCACACAGCCAGTAGGACAAATAATACTCTGGCATGCCTACCCTGGAAATCTTCAAGAGGATACTAGACAGTCACCTTGCTGGGGTCACCTGACCCCTAGTTATCTTTCCTGCTTGGTGCAGGGGGCTGGACCCGATGATCTTGCGAGGTCCCTTCTGGCCTTACAATCTAGGAATCTATATGTCTGTGATTCTGTTTAGTTGCTAACAGCACAGGAACAAACTTTAGCTGTGACCCAACAAAATATACTGAACTGCCTATTTAATGTCACATGTGTGATTACTTCCATTGACTTCAGTGGGATAACTTATGTGCTTGTGAATAAACAGGTGTTTCAATGCTGTACTGAGTTGGGACCTAACTGCTGCATATGGAGCCAGTGGAGTTTAGCCAGCAATGAATTTGACCCCTTGCATTGGAATAACTGGAGAAAAACTTTTAATAATTCTGAAAGTTTCCATGCTTTTGAAGCTGAGCAAAAGATTAAGACATCCTCCCAAGCAAATTTCTCTATAGTGCTCCTGCTGATATTCTTTGTCCTGATTTCCATGTTTCATCTTGGCTGGAAAGATTACCCAGGGCCCTCTCAGCTTACCACAGAAATAAATAAAAAATCATAAGGCAACGTTTAAACATTTACTGTCACAACAGTGACAATTACTGCTTTGCTTTTAGTTTGAGAAATGGCAACTTTTAACACCAGTTCAGTTAATTAAAATATTTTTTTAAATGACAAAGCTATTCCAGAATTTCTAAGCCTTTTTTCATGTAGGAACAGGGCTGGGTTTACATCAGCAGATCCAGACTCCACACTTTTTATGGTACTTACTTCTGTAGCTGATATATATAACTATGGAGAATAAACCATAATTAAATATGACTAATAGGAAAACATCATGTTACAAGCATCTGCTAATGTTAATGGGTGAGCTGGGGGGAATTTCTATTCCAGAACCTGACCCTCTGAGATGCTGTCATTGAGATCTATCTATCCCAGCACTGTGATATCTGGGGTCTTCCAATCAATTAATGAACATATTCTCACTACCACACGGTAAGGCAGGGAGGTTTTATCCTTGAGTCTAAAGGGAGTCGACCAGGCCCAGTGCATGCAGTAGCAGTCACTGATGAGCGCAGAAGGAATTTCTGTTGCTTTACACAACATTAACTACTAGCTGGTAATAGCTGGGGAGATCTAGTGTGTTGCCTCTGCTCTATAAATAACTTGTAGGACTGATTCTATGAAACTCCAATAGAGAGTCGATGTGGGAAGCAAAGCTGATGAGGGGTCCAGGCAGGACCATTGTTTTGTTTTTTCCTATCCCATCAAGAAAGGAGACTGGATATTGGTCACCTCTACTTGTGGAGGGGAGAGAGAGAGAAAAGGTGTGAGAGAGAGAGAGAGAAAAAGAAAGAGAGGGTAGGCGGTGGGTGTGAGGGGGCGAGGGCTAACTTTTCTATGAATAGCCTGAAAATACAGTGAGATACAATACGACAAATTAAAGACCACAGGTTCGGAGTTCTTTTCTCATCAGAACAGATGAGGCTGTGCGCAGCGGGTGACATAGGACAGCTGCCATTGTCTTATTAATAATGCCGTACATTTCCGTAACTTACTTCTAAGTTACAATGAAAACCCCTAGTGACTCCAGTTGGCGTGAGACATGAGGAACAACAGGATATACAAACAAGAGGAAAATTAAAGAAGCGGGTTTAATCAAGCTTTCATTGAGCTTTGTAGCTCCTACCTGTCCATCTTATGAAGCTGTTCCTGAACTAGCTGGGAATCGTTTGTCAATATTCTCGATGAGCTTAACAGTATTTTCTCAGAAACCAAGGGAGGGGACAGGAACAATTGCTATTGTGCTGGCCGACAGCTGGAGGGCACAGGAAACAAAGCTGTCCTGGCCCGGTAGAGAGACTCATTGAATTTTTTTTTGTTGATATCAACCTCTAGTTGGTTGATATTTTCTTAAAATATCCCCCAGACTATCCACGCAATTCTTAGAAAAGTACCTAAATTGTAAACTCCCAGGGAAGATCTTCCTGTGCTGTGTTTTTACAGCATTTGCTATTCTGACTTTCAGGACTGAGACTGTGATGGCTATGTTGTATTGCACTGTAGATCCTGGAAGTTATTAGACCCTTTGGGGTTTAGAAGATAAGTGGGAGTTTAGTTCAAACTGGTTGATGGCCTTTTAGATGCAAAGGAACATGAAAACTGAATTATTCCAGCAAACGGTCACGTTTTGGGTGTTGTGAAATGAAACCATAAATGCCACACTCGTGTCGCACTCGTGGCATTCGGTTTTTCAGCCACTTTGAATTGAGAAAAGGCTAGAACAAATTTTGAAAAAAAAGTTTCCCTTCTAAACAAAACAGGTTGATCCTGAACAGCTTTTTGTTTTGAAATGTCCTTTAATTTTATTGAAAAAAACCCATTAAAATATATGCAGGTAAAAGGAAACATTTTAACTCCAAATAAAGGTTTTCACTTCCCTACTCCAAACAAAATTTGGAGACCAAAACCAAAGCCAAAAAATGAGTTAGTCACATACCTCTAGGTTCACATAGCTCTACAAAGAAATGGATTTTGCTTTGCTAGGTAGAAGAGAACTAACTTACACAAGATAAAATTTTAGTTAAGAAAAAGCTCCTACAGACTTGTGTGGAAACTTCAGAGTGCCTCGTCTTCACAGCCAAATCTGGCTTTCCAGCCCTTGAAATGTGGGGTAGATCAAATACCATTTTAAAAAAGATAGTGTTCCTTGGATGACCAACCCTTCACAATTGCCTCTCTTCCTGTGTCTCAGCTGTTGAAAATGGCTTTACAAGCTCCACTATGGCCCAGCTCCTTCCTTTTTCTATAATGTCGTACTTTTCTTTTTTGTCTCCTCCACTGCAGTATTGCTTTTTCTTAGGTAGGAGATGTCTTCATCTCCTTTGTTTTCCCTTTTGGATATCATTGAACCTGGTGATGTTTGTCTATAAGTGCCATTGAATATGCTGGTAAAACACTTCTGCTTTCTAGGGGAATGGCATCCCTGTCTGTAATTATTTTTTCATCATTGTCTTTGTAGGACTGAACATCTATTGTTGCAGAGCACTAGTTGTCTTCTCATCATTTGCAAATATAGTGTGTCTATCAGTTCAACCCTAGTATAATTAGTAATTATAAATCTGTACCTTTATCTATAATGAGAGGGGAAGAGAGATGGAGGGGGGAAGAGATTAGAGGAAGAGGTGGCAGGGACAGGTTTTGAGAATTATAGCTGTAAAATACTGCCTGAAGAATAGAAAGATTGCTAAGATTGTGATTATATACCCAAAGCTAGAAGGCATCTGACCAGATCTTCAGCTGATGTAAATCAGCACAACTCAAGAGAAGTCATTAACCCCAGCGCAGGATCTGGCTTCAGGCGTTACAGTCCTGATCTCAGCAATCTTGCTGTTCTTTAGATGGAGCTTTGCTGGTTTGAGGATCCATCCCATTACTTTAAAATGGAGGTGACAATTCCATAGCCAGTGCAAAATTTCACACAACTGCTGCTTGGGGAAAAAAACCAGGTATAGTTTGCTTTTATTTCACTTCTTTGCCCCCAATCCAAGCATATAAAACGTACTTGTATGTATGTACAGGGTTAGATATTTTGAAAGCTCAGTGTGTCTGAGTGTCTGCGGTAAGCCTGCTTTCCTGAGTTATTGGTTGATACATTATTAGTCAGTGAGAAAGGTAATAATGCCAATAATGTAAACAAACATTATAAGTCATATAAGCCTCTCAAAAAATAGCAATCTATGTGTTGGAAGGAGGTGGGAGGTATATCTGCCTACACTTTCATCCAAACCTCAAACAAGTTCCAGTACAGATAAAACTGTGCAGGTTAAGCACAGATAAAATTGACTGAAAAGCAAAAATTTCCATTTCATGAGAAATTCTTGGTTTTCTTTTTTTCCCCTCCAAATTTGGTTTTCTGTCCAAACCAGACCAAACCCAGAATTTTCAAAGTTGCCCACAAACTGGGAAATCTAACAAAGTTTCATTCTGCAAACTTGACATATAACCTTGCCCTGAAAAAGTAGGATTCCTGGGCCCTGCAGCTGCTCTGTGGAATTGCCATTCTTGTAGGTTTCACTGCTAAAAGCAGCAGGGTAATTGACAAGAATGTCAATTTCCCAAAGCAAACTGGGACGTGAGGAGCCACTTAGGCTGTGTCCAGTGGAATCAAGGTTGGTTCTGGGTCTCATGATAGCTGAGTCCCTACCACTAATGCATGGCCAGCAAAGGCAGATGTACCCACCTTCCAGATGTCTCGGACTGCCAGAGCCGACTTGAGTTGCGTTAGAAATTGGTCGTACGTCAGGGCGGGCTGGTGAATGGAGAGGCAGACACAACTTATTGGTTGCAAAAAACTTTACTCACGCCGCTTGCAATCACGACGCAGGTGGTCCGGTCATCTGAACAACCACACGAGTTGTTCCAGCTGGCGGGGCCCAAGCCAGTTAATCCGTCCGCAGTTCGAAGCCGGCGGGGAAAGGGGTACATCTGGGATTGTGCTCGGCGACGGGAAGAAAGATCGATAGGTGATCAGTCTATTGATCGGCAGCTGCAAGTCAGATAACTTCAGAGGCACTCTGCAACGTGCTCAAAGCTCTTTGACTTGGGCAGAAGTCGCATGGAATTTTAAACGGCCAGCGAGCCAATTACTAGCCACCACGTGTGAATAATTTAGCACTGGCCAATAGCGGGGCACAAATTTACATTCGACAAGCGGGAACTCTTTGCACCGTGCATTTCTGTGCTGCAAGGAAGAAATGCATCCTGCAAAGGAAACTGCAAATTGGCGGGAACTCTCTCCTACACGCGGGTTCTCAATTGCAGCAGAACACTCTGCCGTGCAAAGGAGCTCTCATGTGGCCAAGAAATTCCATAGTGCTGAGTCACCAAAATCACTGGGTCGTGACACCAGAGAGCCTGGCTCTGGGGTTGCTCCCTGTCTTGGATTCAACAGAAGTTCTTCAAACACAAGATATTTTGGACATAACATTTTGGGCACAATGAATGGAGCAGTGGCCAGTGAAACTGCATTTTATCAGAAAATTTCTGATAATTTTCAACTGACCAGCAATGTTCCAGGCCATTCTGCTTCATACTAAATTTCTTTTATTCTTTTTTTTTTTTTTATCTCCTTGTTTTTCCAAATATTCATACAGAAAAGAAAGAGGCATTGGACATTTTTCAAACACACCTTATATGTGACCAGTTCTAATAAAACTTAATCATAGAATCATAAAAAACAAGGGTTGGAAGGGATCTCAGGAGGTCACATCTAGTCCAACCTCCTGTTCAAAGCAGGACCAACCCCAAAAAATCATCCCAGCCAAGGCTTTGTCTATCCGGGTTTTAAAATAATATTTTACTAATAACACAAATATAATGGGGATTTGAATAAAAATTACCATGGGACTATAACATAAAACAAGGAAATATTCCTAGCATCTTTAGTTGAGTGCTAAATATATGGAAGGTGGGGCTGAAGGCACTTTGACTTTATTTGAAATTTTCTCTTTCTAAACGTAATTTGATTCTGAAATCTGGGATCACTTTGGGTGTTCTTAAGACGAACCCAAGCTACAGGGCGTACAGGATGGTATAGACCACTAATACAGAGCTTTCTGAATATTCAATACACTTTAGTCCATGTCAGTGGATATAATAGCAGTTTGTAAATCAACATCCCATATTCTATGATGTCCATTTCTGAGCCCAGAAGTTTAGCCTGGCCAGGAGTTTCAGAAACAATAGATAACAATCACTTCTTCTGCATCTTTCAATGTTAAACAATAAATGAAAATTAATTCTAAGTAGATTAAAAAAAAAAATCTGCCATGTATTTCAACATAGAGACTGAGAACAAATGGAGCAGGGGACACAAAATCAGACATCCAATGTATCAAATGTAATAAATCCTTTGAGGCTAATCAGCCCTCCTTTCCCCACTAACCTCAACCCCACACCATGCCAAATAGCGAAAGCAGATGTCTAGTGAACAGGTAGAAAAAAAATCTGAATTCCCATTCCCCACAACTGAAACAAAATGTAGGGGCTAGGGTTTAAATTTGGGAAGCTTCCAAACTTAACTGCATGAAATAGTTTATCGAAAGCTCTTCAAAGACAACCTAAAAAGAGGGAGTCAATTTAGTGGGAATGAAGAGAAAAGATCTATTGTAATATGGAAGAAATTCAAACACTAGAGGCGAGCAAAGTGACATCTCAGATTGCTGTGATTTATCCAGCCCCACTCACCTGACCCATTTCTTTTAAATACCAAGCTGACAAGCCCAGTTGTAATATTTAATATAGAGGGAAGTGAAGCCCTCTCCTCATTTTTCCTTTGGGAACTGCAGCAAAAAATGCCTTATCACTGGACTTTTCTAAAGAAGGATTGTGCCTCTACCATATACTTTTAGCAAATTGGCTTTCTGTTTCTAATGCATTGCAATTTGTAGCAACCCCTCTATGAAGAAACACGTTTCTAGCTGACATTGGCTCATGAAAGAAAGCAAATGCGATAACAAGACTAATTTATTAGCTACTTAAGGAGAGCATCTTTTTAGAGCCCTAAGCTTCAATATTACATGACAATTTACCTAAATAAATACTCTCTAACAATGACACGTCTAACAATGGAAATAGTAAATCTGACATTGGGATGGCTTGGAGGTATTGGATAATGCCCCTGGTTTTTCAGTTCAAACCCTGACTACTTTGTTAGGGAGAAAGGACCAAATTCACTCCTAGAATATAATTGCATTGACTTTAGGAGAGTTGCACCAATGTAGACCAGCAACGAATTTGCTCCCAACACGCTGTTGGCTTTGGTGATCAATATGAAATAAATTGATAGTTTTGTTCCTCTTCTCAGAATTCACATGGAGTGTCAGCCAGCACGGGTTGAATCAAACACGCCTCGATCTTTGTTCATCGCTGGAAAGAGCCTCTCAGCCTGCCTCTGCGCCAGTTGTTCTTCCCTGCTTTCAGATCTTACCAGCCTCCACTGCCCACCCCACCAATCACCACTACTGGCATCTGTCTAGGCAGAATCAGTCTGTGGTGAGACTGAATGACCTGCTCCCCCTCCTCAGAAGTTCAAAGCACGTGGGTAGGGCAATGTGTGTGGGAACCTGTGCTTGCTGCTTCTTGTATGAGACCTGTCTGTGGATAAATGGAAGAGCGCCTAATAAAAGTCTTGACTGATGTTCCCTATACACATTTCATGTCCAGCCAAGGGGACCCTTGGCCTGAAACAGTAGTTCAAGAGCAACAGCATGTTAAAGACCATAACTGTATACATGGTCAAGGTTAAGGTGGCAGTTGTTCATGAAATCTCAGTTTTATTTGCAGTCTTGTGTAGCACCCTGGAATCCTATTATTGTATTAATGCCATTTCCCCCTCCAAGAGATCTGATATATGTTTTCAGAAAATGCCATAAAAATTGACTTTCCTCTTCTCCCTCTTTTCTTCTAAATCCGTTTACCAAGACTGCTATTGTAGCTGTCCTGATGATATGGGGTCATATACAGAGGGCCTTACAAGTCTTTGCAGTCCACTGTGTTCCTAAGAGATCTGCAAGTGTCTTAGGAGGGAGGGCTCTGATGCAATCCTTAGCTAATTAGTTGCATTTAATATAGAAGTCCCATGGCTTGATCTATAGGGAACAAGAAGGATTTTTTTTCTTTTTAAAGGATAAAGCTTGTATCCCAAGTGCTAACTTTCTGTGCCCCTTCTTCTCAGATGTTACTCGTGGGAAAAAGGGCTACCAGGGAGGATATAGAAAGCTAGTGTTTGCTTTTGTATATTATCCATCTCTTTCCTGAATGAGAGCTTGCATTAAAGAAGCCATCTCTCTTGATTCATAAGAGCAATACCTAGAATGATAGAAAAGTAGGGCTGGAAGGCAGCCCAGGATGTCATCTTGTCCAACCCCCGGCTCAAGGCAGAATCATCCTATACAAGTACCTATCTAATCTCGTCCTACAGACTACAAGCAATGCTGTCACACAACTACAAGGCACATTGCCCCCAACCCACCAAGACTATCCTAACCTGCCACAGGTAAGACAGGGGGAGAGGGTACTGTCAGTGTCCTGCCACTCTCAAAGTCCAAATGCTGGAAGGGTTACTATAATGAACTCAAGAGAAAGGTACACAATTCCTACTTATTCACAGAACAAACTGAAATTGCCCTCAACACTTCACATAAAATCCTACCTGGATTGATAGCACAGCACTGGAATAAACCTGTAAAATGTGTAGCTCCTACTATCATTATGAAATGCTTCTCTGTTTTAGCTTTCCCTGAATGCAATTCTTCAAGCCATTAAACCAATCCAGAGACTCAGGCTAGACTTTGACTGAAACTTCAAGAGGTCAGAATCGTTTCACCAGTCATAAACAGCTTGAGATCTCAGGGGTATTTCAGTAGGTAGCTTTATTCCTCAGATCAAGATCCTGTGGGCTGGCTGTGTTAGACGAGCCCTAAGAGCACTAACCCGGACATGTTTATGTAGTATAGGTAAAGGAAAAACAGAGAACCACATTCCTGTCTGATGCTCACAATATAAATCTGTCAGGAAAGCCCTTGCAAGATATTTTGGTCAGGCAGTAATGAAGTGAAGGATCTGTAGGTGAGTATGGACGACTTAGTAAACTAATATAATGCATGATTGGGGAATTATCCAAATGCAGGGGAAATTCAGGAAAAAACATCTTTAATCTCTGTCAGTGGCTCTGCTGCTTGAATTTGCAGAGTGTGCCTATTTCCGTACAGCTAATGGAGACATTATGGGCCAAATGTTCTGGTGTGTTTGGTACCTTTGCACCTTCCTGAGATGCAGATCTGGTAAGCTGAGGATTTCCTTGGCATGGGGGAGCTATCAGATGGTACACTCAACTCCCTACTCAGCACCTAGGCAATGCCTCCCCCTGACCCAAACTTTAGCATAAGCTCAACCTCTGATCCATGGGCCACATCTGGCATGTAAAACTGTCATCCTGCCCACAGTGCTACCCACAGCTCTGGAAATTTGGTGGCAGGAGAGTGGTGGTGGTGTTAATTGTTGCTCCCCTGCTGCCAAATTGCTGGATCTCGCCCCATAGACCATATAGTGTTGCCCTGCATGCTAGATTGCACACACTCGAATCTGGTGTGTGGCCAGATCTGGGTGTGCAGCGTTGGGCCGGTGTGTGGGGTTGCACCCACCCACTGACCCCCATTCACCAACCCCACGAGGGATCCAGACCTCAGACCCGCATCACTCGTGTAGCCTATGAGGCCAGGAAGTTAGGCCCTTCTGGAAAGGGCAAGAAGAGGGCTGTTCTTCTCTGTCCTTACTTGATGTACTACTCCTTAGAGATCTTTGCCAGCTGGCATAGGGCAGAGTAGCATGTAAGCTACACCAGGGCCAGAGCTATTATGGACCTGCCACAACAACTCCCTTCTCACTTCCTCATTGCTGAAAACCAGCTGAAATTCAGACAAAGACTTTTTGCTGCCTCACATGCCAGAGAGGAGGTTTGATCAGCCATTGTTGAGAAGTTAGACTTTATGTTCTTAGCTTAGCCATAAAAGCTGACAACAAATCGATGACTGATCTCAGTGTCCTAGAGCAGTGTCATGAGGCCTCCTGAGAAATCCCAAGTAGGGAATTGTGAATTGTCTCCTTGGTCTCAGAAACCAGAGCCTGTGCAACAGCTGAGCAGAAGCAGTGTCATGGGTGAGGCACTTTTAGAAATTAGCAGCAGATTAATGTACCTTGTTTTTTTCTTGCTGAGCGGACATTTGTCCCAACCTCTTCCTGCTCCTTTCTCCATGCCAGCTATGCTCCTTACCAGTCTTCTTCCCATATCCCATTCCTTCCCACCCTGTGTTCCCCCATGCCCCTAATTCCCCTTTACTTTTTCCTACTCCCTTACTCACACTAGCTCTCTGTGCCTTGCTGCTCTCCCTGGACCATATTACCTAGTATCTGGCATGCTTTCAAAGGTACTGGCATTGAGAATAAGATGACCTCTTTTACCTAGAGAACCCTTCCCAGGAAAGGGATAAGGTTGGAAAAGGCAGCGTTTGTTTGAAGGGTGCCTTGTGGTGAAAGGGGAGTCATTTGCTAATCTGATATGGGGGTTCAGATATTTCCCAAATTCTATGACACTTGCATATGAATCTCATTTGACTTTGAATAACGAGCTATTCACTCATCTCTGTATAAAACCTCATGTATCCTGACAGCTCCCTATTGCCTTCCTGTCCGAAGTGGCTCAGGAGTATAAATTATTCTAGCTAAGGTTGGCAGTAATTTACACTCAATAAATTGACTATAGATCTTCTTGTTTCAGGTGGCAGCATGGGAAGAACGTCTACGTTGTGCTAAATTCCCTCATTCATTCTTGGCCAAACCACTTCCCCCTCCATGGAAAAGATGGTGAACCTCTTCCTCGCATTAGGGAGCTGTTACTCACAAGAGTAGCTCTACTGCAAGTAACCCCATGTATTACAGTAGCTAAGGAATTCATGGTCCGGTTTCTGGAGAGTTGCTGTCACAAATAAATATGGCACATGTTAACCAGAGACGACATTTTGGAAACTATTTGGTGGAGAACTGGTGAACCCTGGGGCTACTGACATCTGCTCCAACAAACAAAGTTATTCCAAATGACAGAAGCCAACTAACTCTCTTTCTACTGGTGTTTCATAGGAGAGGCGTCTCAGTGCTAAAAATAGTGGTGTGTGAATAATAAGAATAAGAGACTCCTTTTCCACAGCATACTGAAAAAGGAGGGTAACGAATCTCATGCTCCCAGATACAGTGCAAGGGACAGGAAGAAATACACCTCTGTCTCATACAAAGAATTATGAAGCAATGCAGGAGATGGGATCTGATGAATCAATGGCTTTATCCAGCAGGGTAATGAATTCTTCTAGCCCCATTCCACTCATAAGCAAAGTGTGAACCTTCCTGAAATTGTGGTGATTATCTCACGAACAAAGACATATGTCTGTACTGGTCCGATGTAAAATGAGGCTTAAAAGCTTTTGGTGTTTGTGCACATATTAAAGCTGTGATCTTGCTATGAGCTCTGGATGAGCTGCTCCCTAGGAAGCCTTATTGAAGCCGCAGGGCTGTGTGTGGGTGATCTGCCTATGTGGCGATTATTGCTGAATTAGAGCCTTAAAAAGCATCAATGTCAAAATTTGGCTTAAAGCTATCAACATAATTAAAGGGCTAACCTCACAATTAAACACAAACAACTCTGGGGTGAAATCTTGGCTCCACTGAGTCAACACGAGTTTTGCTATTGACTTCAATGAAGCCATGATTCCACCTACTTCATCAACCTACCTGAACAGGTGTTTTTATGAGTTTGGCTATCACCAAACAGGATCACAATGCCAATGGCTGTGCAACATGCCCTGAAGCTCAGTCTCCGCCTCAGTGAGAACAACTATGGAAACAAAACACGCAATTGTGGGCTTTCTACTGAGAATGCATTTGCAGTCATTCCCAGACATTTCAAGGTAGGCACCATTTCCTCCATGTACTTCATTTGCCCAACATTGTCATGGCAGGTCAGGAGGGGAGAAGTGTTCTCTCCGCCAGCTAAATGTCAAACTTTGCAGATAACTTTATCTTTCTAGCTAAAACTACCTTCCCAAAGTTTGCCCAGGCACACCACGAAGAAATGATCTACTGCACCAGGGACTAGATCCAAAGTCCAATAAAGTCATCTGAAAGCCTTCTGCTTGGTGAGGGGTGGGGACACTCTTCAAGGGAAGCCCTATTTGTAGTACAATGAGATTCATATGCAAGTGTCATAGAATTTGGGAAAATATCTGAACCCCCATATCAGATTAGCAAATGAGTGACACAGACACTGTGAAATGAAATGAGGGCTGCACCCGAGAGAAATTACAGTAATCAGTACAGTACAGCAGACTTCTGATCCTCAAAGGCAGAGATGTCCTACAAAGCCACGTGAGATGGGAAGAGCAATCCTCTAGATGGTAAAGCTCTATATAAATGCCGATGCAATCAGCAATGGGAATGGATGGAATCGGTATTGGACAGTCTTGAAGTTTATGTATTGAGCCAAATCCTCAAGTGGTGTAGATTTAGTGTAGCTCCACTGACTTCCAAGTTGCTATACCAAATTTACACCAGATGAGGATTGGGAGGAAGGAAAAAAAGGAAGAACAGCCGATGGTCCAGTTCTGAATAGCACATTAAATATGTATTAATTTTTTTAAAAAGAATATGCCACCTCCAAAGGGCGTATGTTTTCCATCTGGAATTGCATGTGTGCTGTAATTAGGTTTACCTGCAAGTTTCAGAATGTGAGACTTGAGCAGACAGATGTGAGTATTTTAAGAGAGTAGAAAGCATCCCACATTTTTCCAATTATTTAACAGTGATCATGGGCTTTTTTTATGAGCAAAATAATCAAGTCAGTCATTTCCCCCCCTTTTATGTCAGTAGCTCAGACATCAATGAAGATGTGATATCTGTTGCCAAGAGAACTGCCAGCTTTTTCTACCGCAGTCTCAGGACATTGGTTTTCTGACCCGCAACCCAAACTAACTAGCTAGAAAAGGACTCTTCCTCCCCAGTAAAATAAAGAGAAATAATCTCTGATCAATGTAATGATTCAGAGCATTGAAATAATCTCTGGTTAGTTATTTTCATGTTATTCCACACAAATAAGCCAAGTTAAAAAAAAAATGCCTGAGCAGTGAACCCAAACTATAATATTTGATATGAATGGATCTGAAGTTAGAAAAATTACAAACTTAGTCACAAAATTCATAGCTAAAAGTGATCTTGTGGTTAAGATCCTGGCCTGGAACTCAGGGCAGCTGGATTCAATTCCTGTCTGTCACAGAGAGCCTGTGATACGGATCAAGTCACATAGGGATTCATTCTGTAGGGCCCCGACTTCCTTTTGTGTAGATACCACTCAGATATTGCCAGAACATGCACGCAATGCTACAGTAGCTAGTTTTACACCCTAGACTATCTTTGAACTGCTGTATATACAACATTTCCTTTTTGATGATTATCTTTCTTTGTGTATTTATTATAAAACAAGAGCTAGCATGTTTTGGCATTTTGTCAAATATCTGGCTAGAGATTGGGATAAATTATTACCAAAGCCCCTTCAATGAACAGATAATAGGGCTGGGGATTGTTTTAAACTTGTTGTTGGGAGAAAAAAAAAAACAATCGAAAGACTAGTGCTGTCCTTCAAACTCAACATCAGATAAGGACGTCTCCTAAGAAAAAAGAAAATCTTCATTTAAACAGGAACACAACTATATGTTTAAACGCAGTAGCAACCTGTCTTTAGGAGCCTCTAATCAACGGCCTTGATTATAAGGGACACAGTCAAGATAAAAATCTTATAAAGTATTTTGAAAAAGTACCTTCCAGGACACTAGAGGTTATTCAAGATGGGGCTATATTAAGACTAACTTACTTTTCAGCATGTGTGCGCCATGTTTGCATCTAAATGGGATACAATGGACATTGTACACAAATCCATGTCATCTAGATTTCATTGCAACCGGATTCTTAATAAAGCTCACGTCTAATTTAAGCAGGCTGGAAGTAAACAGGTCTAGTCGCATTTTTAAATTAACTCCGTACTAAGCAAATTGGTGAAGTGAGGCCACTAGGTCCAGTTCAGCTCCCAGGAGCTGCCATGAGAACATGATCAGACTCATAATACTAGGTACCTAGTGCTCATTTTTTCAGTTCTTCATTCACTTTGTATTTCATCTCATCTTAAACTAAAGCCACCATCTTGCAAATACTTAATCACTTGCAAAATGTGACACACATAAGGGTACCCCCTCAATCATACAGGACTGTTCACATGAGCAAAG
The DNA here is from genome assembly GCF_000455745.1 of Alligator sinensis. Taxonomy (NCBI): domain Eukaryota; kingdom Metazoa; phylum Chordata; order Crocodylia; family Alligatoridae; genus Alligator; species Alligator sinensis. The sequence continues at coordinate 2,547,297 of NW_005841887.1, read as the reverse complement.
TTGTACAGGTGAATAAGTGTTTGCAGGATTGGGATCCATGTTTAGAAAAATCACTGAGGGGGGGGGACTCGGGTAGACCTATAAAGCACATAGCTGAATGGGACTCCCCCGGGCTGGGGTCCATAGTATTTTAATACACTGAGCAAAAAGTCAGCTGCATTTCAGTCATGCTGACCAAGTGAACATGATTATGCTTCTCCTTTAGGAACAATGCCGGGGAATAGTTACATCCAGAAATTACCAGGTGTTGGTTTAAAAATAAAACAAGTCCATTGCAAACTTATTTAAAACCAAATCTACAAATGTTTCCTAAAACTACTTGATGAGTGGCCCTTTAAAAAGAGTGCTCTAACGAACTCCCTTTTAAAAAGGATTGATTTAACCATTTAAGCTTTAAATAAATAAAAGGTTAACCATCAGTAATTTGTTTGGTGAACCTTATTTATCTTCACACTTGAAATCCTTAATCACATCCATTTACTCTGCTAACCATCTGTGATTTGTGGGTTTTGGCCTAGTTTCACTTGAAACTATGTCCTTCATTTTCGGCACATCTGCTAGCCGATTTGATCAATTTCACATTTGTTTTATCTTGCTCAGTCTCAGTCTCGTTTGCAGAGCGCACTCATGGTCGCTGAGCTGGATACGGGACTCAATCCTATCTTTCAGTGATTGGGAACACATCATGTATGACTTGTAACATCATCTCGAGCACTTATGTATAAGAGCTGAGGACAATGGGCTTGAGAGTCCTGGGTGAAATACATCCCTACGCTGCCAACCAGAACAAAGTGCAAATATTCACCACTTTTAAGGGGGTGGGAAAAGTGGCCCAGTACTGGCTCACAAAAGCCACAGACAGTTGGCAGGATACGAAATGTTTACTGCGGAGTAGACTAATTAGCTCCGCAGTAAACACTGCAGCATCTACATGTGCGCCCCTATTAGGCCGCAGTAAACTAATAAACTGCTGTGGAGTTTTTTTTGTGCCTAGCAATGCATATGTAGACGCTGACCCAGCTGGCTGGGGTGCAAGGGTGCTTCAGTGCGAGAGTTGCCTGCTGGCTAGCCCCATGCTGGAGCATCCTCATGCTCCAGCCAGCCCCTCTGCAGCACGTTGAGCTGGATCAGAGTAGCACCAGACTGGCAGGCTGACCCCCAGGGCTCCCTGCCAGCTGGGGTTGCTCTGATCTGGCTCAGTATGCTATGGTCCCAGGCACACATGTAAATGTGGCACCCCAGAGCAGTAAACTCTGATGTAATATGCACCAGAGTTTATTGCATCAATATGCATGTGTAGACGTGCCCGCTGGCACACACCCTGAAAACCTTTTTAGCTTTGTTCCAATCAGTGGCAAATTTAGCCCAGGTTGAATCAAGGCTAAATCCACATAGGTAGAGGGCACGTCTGTCCACACAAAGCTGAAGTTCTCCCATGGAAGATCTGCCCAGACCCCGGGTAGATCAGATGTCTTTTCAACAACTTAATGGACTTTGATTCATTGACTATTAGAAGCTGTTTGTTTAAGGTATGTGGTGATGTTCATTCACATCTGAGATGGAAGGATAAGGTCTGTTACTTTTACTCTTGCTTTGATATGTTTGCATATTTGATATATCTGTCAGCGAATAGAAGGCAGTTGCTGACTAGATTCTCAGAGTATATCAAGCAAAAAATCCAACCCTGATATCACACTTTGCCCTCCTATGAACGTAGGAATGTAGTTCGTAGAGTACTGAACTTTGGTCAACAGATCTGCCCACTTCATTCATTTCATTCATGCCATATCTACTGGATTTCCTGATAAAAATAAGGTTTTACTACTGCACTTAGCCAGGCGCAGTCCAGCCCAACTAATGGAAAGTGACCTGGATTCTATTCCATCATCAACAGAGCTCTGCTCCCATTGCAGAAGCTTTATTACAGGTGATGAAGTGTGAATCAGACAGAACACAGCTTGACTCTCAGCAGCAGGATTCGTGTGCTGGATTGGTGGATAGAAAAAACATTGTTTTAACCATTAGAAAAGGCATATTTGATCTTGGAATCACAAAGAGAAACCCACAATGCCATTTTTTTGCAGTCACTTTTCAGAGTCTGAATCCGTTTCCTATTAATGAAAGAGCAATTTTGCTCTTCCCATTCGCACATAGCAACAGAGACTGGTCTGCTAATATTTTACTTGCCCAGTTTGTTGATAATTCAACATCTTTCCTTGTCTCCTGCTTCCCTAGTGGTTATATATGAACACCCCTGCTTCTCCTCCTCCCCCACAGCAACAGTTTTTCCAAATAGTGGAAAAATTAGATCATTTACATTCAGGCAATCATCAATGCCAAGCTAAACTATAAAACTAAGGGTCATACTTAGTTGCAAAGATAGACTGTTCTACTGGGCAAAAGAAAGAGGAAAAAAATGAATAGAGCTGTTCAGAACCACCATTTGAACTCAGTGGGACAAATTCTTCAAGGTAATGGTATTTGGCAAAAAACTGCATCATAGTTTTAATTTTCAGCATATGAATAAGACCCTATAGATAGCATTCCTAGATCCCAAATTCAATTGGTTACTGACTTTCATTGTAGGTGTTCTTTGTAAATCTAAATTAACAGGACTAGAGCAATGCATGTAATGAATGCAACTGAATAGACTCAAACTCAATTTGAGCTGGAGCAAACTAATCCTGATATCACTGTCTATATGTGCATTTAAGCTCAGTACATTACTACCCTGCCAGATACCACTTGTATCTGAGGGACTATCTGGCAGCACAATAAATTAGTCTACTGCACCGTAATTGCTGTGCTCGTGAAGATGGTAATGCTTTACTGTGCAGCAAAATAATCTGCTGCATAGTAAAGCATCTTGTGTAGTCTCAGGTCCCCTGCTGACTGTTTGCATAAGAATATAAACTAAGAAAAAAATTTTACTCCTGATTATTGATCATCGTATCTGGGGAATTAATGCCAATATTGCAATATGGTTGTGAGGGGTGTTTTCAGGCCTAATTCTGCAGCATAGGTCAATCAAGCATATATTACATAAGTGTATGCAAAGGTAGTAGCTGATTTTACATTCAGGCCTATGAAATCATGAACAACCTCAGTGTTTGAAAACACAAAATAGTGAATGAATAGCAAACCTGATACCTTAACCATGGTCATGTCTTAATTTTACAATTCAGATAAAAAAGTCTACAGCTCTATTTATAATGTTTCCTGGTGCTAGATGCTTGGCTGGTAGGATTTCTTTCCTTCTGTAACAGTTCAGGCTTCAGCATCCTGATTTGTACAAGCCTCTACCTTCCTTCAGTTTGTGGCTATTAAGAACCTTTAGTCACTGAAAAAAGGTCACCAAGAAGAGGCAACATTTCCCCCCCTTATTCTGGATTATACTGATTTTCAGTTGGCAACATTACATATATAATAAACTATATGTGGTGCTACCCATGTGCACATCTTATGAATGAATCATTCACACTTTTCAAATAAAAAGTCATTGAAAATGTACTTTTTAGATGGCCTACAAAAAAACAAAACAAAACCAAAAACAAGCAAATGAAAAAGCTGGAGAAAGAATACAGAGTGAATTTCCAGAAAAAAAGGACTCTTCAGTGTCCATGGACACTTGTACACATGCTCCCTCTAACATGTACACGTGATGAAAATGCCACTTTGTGTGGCTTAATGGCATCACAGTGTACACATGCAAGACTTTGGGGGATTTTAAATGACTGCATCATTGCAAACTAAGCTACATCCGGATGTAGTTTAGTTTGCAATGTTGCAAATTGCAGTGATGCAGCTGTCAGCTCTCCCCTCGGCTGTGGGTGAGGCTGGCAAGCTCCAAAGAAAAAAAGAATTGGGCCCCTCACTGCTTCTGCTTTCAGCAGGGGCTTGCTGAAGGCATAAGTGATGTGGGGCTCAATCCTTTATTTATTTATTTTTTTGCTAGACCCTGCCCACCTCTCCCATGGCCAGGGGCAAGCTGCTGGTGGGCTGGGCGGCCCCTGAGTTGCAGGGGGCTGCAGTCCTTCCCTTTGTGGCGGTGGCGCCCCCCCCGAGTGCCATCTGGTGGGCTGCTAGAGGGCCAGGTGCTACCCCAGCTTGGAGGCAACCCCCAGCTTGATCCAACTGTTCCCTGAGCCTGCCCACTGGAAGCCCGCCAGGTGCTGCTCCCTGGGTGGGCTTAGGGAAGCATTGGATTGGGCGCCTCCAAGCTGGGGCAGCACTCAGCCAGCTAGCAGTCCGCCCGGGCTTTCAGCGCCCCACGCACCTTCCCCGCTAACTTCTCCAGTCACCGGCAAACCCAGCTGCCCTTCTGCCACCTTTCTGTGCTGCCCCAGGGGCAAGCCGGCCTGTTCTTGGGTGGCCCCAGGTGTCCTGCCACCCACAGAAACCTGCTGAAGACACAAGCAGTGAGGTGCCGTATCCTTTTTATTTTTTTTGGCAGAGCCTGCCCACTTCTTGCACAGCCAGGGGTTGAGCTGCCAGCAGGTCGAGCGACCCCTGAGCTGTGGGGGGGTGGGTGGGAGGGGGGTGGCAATCCTGCCCTCCACAGTGGTGGCACCTCCTGGGGCCACCCGGGCAGGCTGCTAGTGGGATGGTGTCACACCCCAAAGGTGTGATTTTTGTTTTGTGTGTGCTTTGGCACCACTGAATTATGTTCCCACTAAATTGCAGCTTCTTTGCACGGTGGAGTTTTCTGCTGCAGAGGAAAACCCCGGTGCAAAAGAATTCCCGCCACCAGTAGCTTTCTTTGCAGGGTGCATGTCTTTGTTGCAGCACAGAAATGCTGGAGGACTCCACGAACACCAGGAGGAGGAGACTTCACGCTGTGTGAAGATCTCTAAGCGCTGCGGAGCCTATTGGACCCAGTGCATTTCAAGCAGGCAACAGGGGTCTGATCAGCCTCTAGCCTCTCCCCATCACCGATCGCAATCCTCGACGTATCCCTCTCCCTGCGCGCACAAGTTCCACGGAGCCTAGCAAACTTTGTGTGAGTTTATTCAGAGCTCTTTTGTACGAGTACTTTCTTCAGTTGGCGCGACGGGCTCGCGGTTTAGAGCCTCCAACCGGATGGGCTAGAAGAATGTTCACGGGAAGGAACTCTTGTCCGCCTCTCTTCTTTTCTGTCTGTAACTGCAACTCAAGCAAGTTTTCCTGCCTGCACCGCGACCATCTTCGGTGTAAGTAAATAATCTTAAATCAACCATTACGCATCCGTGACTAATTCCAGCGTGTCACCTGTTCTCTCCGACCCAGCATGCCCGGGCTACTGGCCACAGCCCGCGCGGCGCGGAAAAGGGCCTGGACCACTCCCGGCCTGCACAGATGGGTGCTGTCCCAGCTCAGAGGCAGCACCCGGCCTGATCCAACTGTTCCCCAAGCCTTACTGGGGAGTAGCACCCAATGGGCTTCCAGTGGGCAGGCTCAGGTAACCGTTGGATCAGGCCAGGTGTTACCTCCAAGCTGGGGCAGCACCAGGCCCACTAGCAGCCCACCCGGGGGGCACCACCACTGTGGAGGGAAGGCACAGGCCCCTTGCAGCTCAGGGGCTACTTGGCCTGCTGGCAGCTTGCCCCCCAGGTGCAGGCAGGCTCCGGCTCTGACAATAATAAATAAATAAATAAAAGGATCGGGCCCCTCGCCATAACGTGATGGAAAAATTAAATTGGTTTAGTCCTCAGGGCTTTATTCTTTGCCCTACTACTTCAATTTAGGAGGCACAGAATAAAGACTTGGGGATTAATCCCCTGCCATGTGTACAAGTGCCCCGCTAGAACAAACCATATCATAGTCGCAGCGCTTGGGATACAGTTTTTGGTTCAATTCCCACTCCTGGTTTGATCAGTCTGAATTACTGTTTGATTTTCAACAACTGAAAACAGGCTCTCTAGGTTTGAGGTTAATTTATTTTATAGTTTCAGAATTACTCACATTCAATTTGCAGGCAGTTTGCTGTGAGCAAGCAGAGGAAGGGGAAGAGAAGCCAGGCACCAGGAACGAGATGCTGCCCAGGGGAGGTAAGGGATGCAGAGCTGCCTGTGCCTTTGGCTTGCTCAGTGTTTTTTGGTGGGTTTTGTGTGTTTGGGGCATGGACTCTGAGAAGCTGGGAGTGTTGCTAGATGAGTGATTGCTGCCTGTGCCTGACAGAAGCCCTAACGAGGGGGCAGAGCCTGTCCAGGCCTGGAAGAGTATACAAGCAGACTCCCTAACCGACCAGGGAGTGAGCAAACAGGGGCAGCAAACAAGGGAGGCAGTTTGCTGGTCAGTTTGCCCTCCCTCCCCCATTTGAGGGGACAAACTTTCAGTTTGGCATGAGAAAGCAGGGGAAAAGGAACCTATAACAGTAACAGACCAACTTTCAGGTGAGTTTGCTAAGGAAGTTGTGCTTGGAAGAAGGGCAGTAAGAGAGAAGAGGCAGATTAAGAGACCCAGGGAAATGGCTGGACGACATTGCAATGCCAGAGCCACTGCCACACCCACTGCCTCTGCTTGTACCTGTGAGGTTTCTGTCCAGGCAGGACCGCTTACCATCGACGCTTAACCCAGGTCCAGGTTTGGCACGGTGGGGACTGCCACTTGCAGGTTCCTTCTGGTGATGGCCAGGTGGGGGAGAGCCTGTGGTGTGAGCTGTGCCTCCTGGTGGTAACTCTCAGGGAACAGTCAAGAGAGCTACAGGAGGAGGTGGTGAGGCTCTGAAGCGTCTGGGGATTACAGTGGACAATAAACTGAATATGAGCCAAGAGTGTGCCCTTGTTGGGTAGGGGCTGCTGGGAAATGGAGTCCACTGTGTGCCCGGTTTGGTCCATGGACTGGACTTTGCCCGCTCCTGAGCTAGAGTGTTCTCAGCGGTGGCAGATGACAAAACAAGGAGCAATGGTCTCAAGTTGCAGCAAAGGAAGTTTAGGTTAGATATTAGGAAGAATTTTCTCACTATGAGGGTAGTAAAACACTGAAACAGGTTACCCAGAGAGGTGGTTAAAACTCCATCCTTGGAGGTTTTAAAGACCCGGGTAGACAAAGCTTTGGCTGGGATGAGCTAGTTGGGGATGGTTCTGCTCTCAGCATGGGGTTGTACTGATGACCTCCTGAGGTCCCTTCCAACTCTAATTTTCTATGATTCTATGACTTTAGGTCTTTGTTGTAGTTCTTGTAGTCAAAAAACTCAATATAATGTTGGGGCCAAAAAGTGTGTGGGGATTAATAACTAGCTCATACCTTTTTATATAGCATTGCTGGGACTGATACTGGAATGCTGCAGTTGAAACACGCAGTTCTGGTGTGCACATTTTTTAAATATGGTGAAAAATTAGAGGAGATGCAGAAGAGAGACATAATCATTATGTGATGACTGAAGAGAATGCTTTACAGCTTTAGACTCAAATCAGTTCAGTACATTTACTTTCAAAAAGCTGCCTAAGAAATGACTTGATTTCAGTGAATAAGTGCTTCCATGGAGGGGAAATAGCATGTACTAAAGGAATCTTTAATAAGAACCAATGGTAGGAAACTGAAAACAGTCAAATTCAATTTAGAAATTAGGGACACATTTTTAAATAGGGAGGGTAATTAACTGTTGAAACAAATTATCTTGACGGTTCTCAAACACAGATAACATTTTACTCAAACTCAGATTGTTAAGGTCAATACAGAGGGAACTAGGTGAAATGTCAAGATCTTGGTACATAGACCAGACCAGATGAGCTACTTTTCCTTCTGGTCTTAAACTCTATGAATGATTATGGAAGTCAGATTTATGCAAAAAATACCCAGAAGTTTTAATTTTCAAGGTTTTTTGTAAACTTTTCCCCTGACTTTGAGCTACATAGAACTGCACATTCTTCTTACATTAATTTTGCTCATTGGATCCAGTCTGCTTCATTTTGAAATCAGATGAACACTGAAATATTATTTTTCCTTTATAAATGTGTTTTTTTCACCTTGGGCTCCCATTCACACAACTAATTTTTTTAACTACAATACTTTGATAAACATTATCTGTGTTTTTCACTGAATTGGATCTCACTAATTTTTAGTATTCACAATACACACAGCAATTATATTTGCCTTAGCCACGTTACATATGGCCTCATTTTCTGTCATTTAGGGTGCTTGTATATGTGATAGGGTTTTAGTCCTTAGTGTTGCATTCTATGCCCCCTAAACTGAAAAGGTAAATTGTTAATTGTAAGGGAGGGTTTTATTTTTCTATCACTGTATATATGTTATTGTCCTGGTAAAACAGGCAGAAGTGGCAAGGGGCCCGATCCTTTTTTTCTGTGGATTCTGCCCGCCTCTTCTGCGGCTGTGGGGGGCATTAATCTGTGCCATTAATCTGTCAGCTCATTCTCCATGTGAAGGATAGGTGGGCAGGCTTTCCAGAAAAAAAGGATCAGGCCCATTGCCTGTTGTCTCTAAGGACGCTTGTACACATGACAATGTCACGATCTACACGTGACAAACATTTCCCTTTATGTGGCTTAATATATCACACATACGTGAGTTCTGGAAGAGTTTGCATTGTTGCAAACTAAACTACATCCCAATGTAGTTTACTTTGCAATGTTGCAATTTAGAACATTGCAGCCATTAGTCAGCTTGTCTCCCTGGCCACGGGAGAGGTGGGCAGGCTCTGCAGAAAAAAATGATTGGGCCCTTCACCACTTCTGCCTTTATCAGGCTCCTGTGGTTGGCAGGATGCCGGAGGCTGTCCAGGAACAGGCTGCCTTGTCCCTCAGGCAGTGCAGGGAGGTGACAGGAGGGTGGCAGGGTGTGCTGGTGGCTGGAGAAGGCATTGGGGATGGTGCATGGGGCCCTGGAAGCCCAGGCAGGCTCAGGGAAGCTAGCAGCCTGCCCGGGGGGGGGCCCCACACCCTGCGCACCATCTTCACTTTCTTCTCCGGCCACCAGCACACCCTGCCACCTTCCCACCTAGCACCGGGGCAAGTCAGCCCGTTCCTGGGTGGCTTGCTGAAGGCAGAAGTGGTGATGGGCCCAATGCTAAATGGCTGCAATGTTCCAAGTTGCAATGTTGCAAACTAAACTACATTGGGATGTAGTTTAGTTTGCAATGATGCAAACTCATTTAAAACCCCAAAACCCACATATGTGTAATGTGACACAGTGACCACATAAAGGGAAAATTTTGTCACATTTACATCGTGACATCATCATGTGTACAAGTGCCCATAGTTAGCAAATTCTCTTCATTAGAAACAGGACTGGGCCACAAGAGAATTCCAAGGGTGAAATCATCCAGTTGGCATATGTTCAGACAAACATCTGTATACTGATTACAGGACCAAGTTACAAAGTTTGGGTAAGAATTTGGAATTTCTACATAGTTTGGGAGTGTGTGGATCCACAGGTTTGACATATCTTTAGCAATAAAGATTGAAATTATCTGAGGCACATACACCTGAGAAATTGCCATTTTCATTTTTACCATTTTTCTTAGATTAAGCTGTAATCTTTTGAGTACACATTACATGGCAAATGGAAACACAGCTACTTCACAGTCCATTTTTTAAGTTCCTCACTGGTTTGTAGAGATGCCTTCAAAAAGCCTGAAAACAGTTAGACCACTGGTAAACCAAAACACCTCCCAATCATGGTCATTGATACAATCCCATTCTTTATCATATTTTCTAGTCCATCTGCCTGAATCAGTCTGTATGGGTGCATCCACACGTGTGTGGATGCTTGTGCTGCAGCTACTTGTCCCCGGGGAACACTTGTGCCATGTGCATTTCGGTGTACGGCAAGTTACCTTGGGGGTGGTAGGGGAGGCTGAGGCCAGCACTGAGTTGGTCCCAGCAGCCTTACCTTGGGTCCTGGGGGCCTCTGAGGCTGCAGCCATGGCAATCCTGACAAGTTGAGCCAGGACAGCAACTGCAGCATGGGTCTGGATGGCCCAGCTCTGCTTTTCAGCAGCGCATGCTGCCTGAGCGTGCGCTATACCAGCTGTTTTTCTCCCATGGATTTTTTGATGCCTGGATATCCAGGGGTCAAAAAAATCCCATGGAGGGGGAAAAAAAAAACAGTGCAGCACATGCTTGGGCAGTGCACCCTTGCGGTGCAGAGAACACTAAACTGTGCGGTATGTGGTGTTGCAAACGTGTTTGCAGTGCCACATACCACACTACCACGTTCATCTGGAAGTGCCCTGCAAGTCCACCTGTATCCATACTAAAATTGTAAACTACTTGGTACAGAGCCAATCTTTTTGTTCTCTTTTTGTACAGCATCTAGCAAAATATGACCCTGCTGTAAATAATAATAAGAACTGAAACAAAAATGGGCACTTTCAGCTCATAACTAGGATCTATTAACAAATTTGCAATAATAACTAAAAGAACATTTCTAAAAGGTTAAAGTTTTAAAGGCCACAAAATAGTCATCATACTTTGAGACAGAATTCAGAAATTGCCGAGGTGAAGAAATGCACTCTCTATCTGGGTAGAAGCAAAGAAAAATCTATCTGATGCAAAGCAACAAGTCACCAACAAGTCACTTCAAAAACCAAAGTAACAAAAATTGACATGTCCAAACATTTTTGCAAAAGCAGCTCAAAAAGTTCTTAAAAAATGGGCAATATTTTAGGAAGAATGCGTTGTCACAGCGTATTTTTTGAGAAAGGAATGTCTAAGTTTAAGGCAAGTACTTCTCCCATCGGATTACTCTTTAAGTACATATAAGCAGTGTACGCAGTCTCATTTGGAAATAAACTAAGGAATAAGGTTCTACTGATCGTAGGTAGTACTTAGTGAATGGCAAATTCAATCATCAGTTGGATGGATCTTCTACAAAGATAGAAAGAAGTGTTGCAGGGAATTATTAGTGCTTGTACTGAAAAGTGAATAGAAATATTATGCTTGGCTAAAGTCATCTGTGAAATAATTACGTTTGCTTCACTGGTGTTACACAAGGGATGCATTTGGCTTTTTTTTTTCCTTGCTTTAAAAACTCCTCTCACCATTGGCAATCTCTCGCAGTCAAGGATGATTTTCTTCCATGACTGTCTAATCTGTGGGTCTGACAATGGATGATGAGGACAAGCTGGGATCAACAGACTCTGTTGCAGCTTGGGCACATGTTTCCACATGGGGTGGGTGGCTCTGGGTTCTTGGTTTGGTCTGTGACAGTTTCTGCTGCTCCAATTTTTCTGTCCCCTGTTGTCTTCATAAGGTTTCAAAGTACTTGAGATCCTTGCAGCAGATCCTTCCTCCATCTGGGGTGATCCTGGGCGATAGTCCCCCATGAGTTGATATCAATGTTGTATTTCTTCAAGTTGGCCTTGAGGACTTCCTTGAAGTCTGCTCTGCTCTTCTCTTGAGCATACTCCTAAACTGGGCTGGGACAATAAAACTTGCTTCTGAAGTCAGACATCTGGATGATGTGGCTGGCCCAGCAAAAGTTGATGTTGGATGATCACTGCCTTGATGCTCGTGGTGTTTGCTTGTGAGAGGATGCTAATGTTGGTGCCTCTGTTTACCCACTGGATTCAAAGGATCTTCTGCAAGCAGCACTGAAGATACTTCCCCAGTGACTTGAGGGGTCTCCTGAATGTGGTTCACATCTCAGCTCCATCAAGTAAGGTGGGAATCACAACTTCTTGATAAACCATGAGCTCGGTTTCGGATCTTTTGTTGCTATCCTCAAACACTTTTTTCCTCAGGCATCCGAAGGCTGTACTTGCACATTTGAGGCCGTGTTGGATTTCTTTGTCAAAGTCAGCCTTCTGCAAGAGATGGCTTCCAAGGCATGGGAAATACTTAATGTTCTCCAGAGTCTCACCACGAATCTAAATTACTGGAGCTGGGCACTGCTTATCAAGAGCTCGTTGATGGAGGATATTAATCTTCTGAATGTTAAGTGTCAGTCCCATTTTCATGTATGCCTCGGTAAAGATGTCGACAGCCATGGGCAACTGGTGCCTCCTGGGTCGGGGGGGGTGGGCACATGCCCCTGCCAACCAATGGCCAGTCAGCGACTGTGGGGGTGGGCAGCATGGCTGATCTCACCTACTGGCGGGAGAGGGGCCCCGAGACTGCTCCTGCTCCTCCTGCCCGTTGCCTAAGTGAGGAGTGCTGGCTGTTGGGGTGCACGAGTGCTCTCAGAGGGTGCACGTGCACCCCTGTGCACCCACTGTGCATCACCACTGTCGCCAACTGCCTGAAGGGCTGCTTCTGAGTGAGCACACACTACAGCATCATCAGCATACTGGAGCTCCATGAGTCATAATATTTCCACAGTCATAATATTACGTGTTATTATGTGTAATGTTACATGTTACAAAGTACCAACTATTGAAAAAGGTCTGCAAAGGGGGAATACATTTGAAAACTCAGCCAAAACAAGGTGTGGTGGGTATATACATAGATACAAGCAAGAATGAGGATGAATATATCCAGAAGCTGAGAAATGACTTTGGAAACTGTTTTGCAATGTTCTCATTGTTCACATGAATAGTTTTCAGATGTTTCAAATCTAACTTGAGCACTCAGCTTAACTGGGTTACTGATGTAAGTACTACCAATGATAATATGCTTGTTTCAGTGATATTTACTTTCACTAGATTTACTCTGATGCTCAGATTTAATCACATTTACTTTCACTAGATTTAATCACATGCTCTCTAGCATGTGAATGAAAATATAAGAATGCAAATTATTAAAAGTTATGCAATATGGGACTGATCAAATTACGGATAAGGAGGAAAACACATTAAAACTTAAATTATTAATGTAGAAATGAAAGATGATACAACTTCAGTTAAAAAAAAAAGATAATATACTGACAAAAGAGCAATTTATCTTATTTTTTGTTGGTATGCTTTAGAGAAGAAAACAAACCCACGGACTAAAACTCCTTCTTAATGCTGTAGTGCTGGGTTTTTACAAGTAACATAACCATTTTCTACAGTTACCGTGTTATGAAATCACTCCTTTTATGAATTCAGCTTGGTGAATTCAATGAATAACTCTAACAACCGTGAGAAGAACTATTTTAACAGTAATGTTAAGAAAATGATGTTGCCAAGCCAAATGGCAGAGGCATGTCAAGATGGCATCAAGCCCAGCTGACTCTTAACTTCATACCAAGCAATACGAACATGATGGGAATGTGGCCAAACTGAACATGCTGCCTTTAAACTGATAGAATAAAAGCAACAGAGACTTGTTACTTTAATCACTAGTAATCTGTCTATTTACCTGGTGCTATATTGCACACAAGGAATTTATGTCATGTCATGTCATGTCATGTCATGGCCTGGTAGCGTTAGTGATCATGGCTCTGATTCAGTGAATTTATTCAGCACTTCCCTGGGACTATTCACCTTCTAGAAAGGAGGTATTATTTAAGAACTTGATAAACTGAGGTTCATATTTCCATTGTACCTGGCTCCCTTTTCTATGACTCATTTTTCATCCCTCTTTATTTTTCCTTTTCTCCATCATTCTTTTCAGCTTCTTCCAGTTATTTACATTGGCATGAATATCATGGTGAAAACAGTTTCTTCTTTTAAATGGGAATTATGCTAATACAATTCTGTGGCCCAAGTTATGCAACCTTTACTCATACTGGCAAGTACTTACTCAAGGGAGGAGCCCAAGCTGATGTCAATGTCATTATGCAAATGATTAAATCTTCACCAATGCATGTAAAGAATGCACTATTGGGTCTTATGCTGTGATGCATACATTGGTGTCTCAATTAATGCATTAACTAAGGAAACAAAAATGTAAACAAAATAATAAACACTTCCAGTACCTTTTCTGTAAAGAGAACAGAAGAAGTAGGGTGCAAAAGGTCAAAATCTGGACAAGGAGAAGATTAATATTTTCTCTCTGTGTCCTTCTGTTGTCTGAATCACCTGAAGCAGGCAGACCTGGACTTTGTTACAGGTAAATAATTACAGTTGTATGTGCCATAAATATCCACTTGAAGGGGCTACTGCAAAAAAATTGAGATTGTATCTCCAAGCAACTGTCAAATGACTAGAATAAATTTAGAGGGCTTGAAATACTGATGTACACTTTCTATCATAGATATCTCTTGGTCTAGACTTTCAGGCTGCATTTTGACAGAACACATAGGATGGCTGAGAAATTAGGGACTCAGGACCAAAAAAATTACATAGTGTTGGCACTTACAGTTTGTGTCTTCTTTACCTGTTGTGCTAGCAAACAGGAAGCCATTGCTTCACAGCAAAACAGAAATAGTAACAGAACGTATCCTTTTGCATTTAAAATGCTGGAGATAATAAATCTTGCACCAAGATGGCAAACCTAAAGAGGTCACTGAGTAATGGTAAGCATAATATCTGTACTTTTCAGTCCTATAATAAATCTGACACTGCTCTTTTTCAAGCTTGAGTTGCTTCTGTACAGGCTGAAGATCAAAAGTTTCTTTGCCCCCGAAAAAGAAACGAAACACACACACGCACTGCAATCACCTGTTTTTCATTTTGCATATTCAACAGAATGTGGAACAATAGAGAGTGAAATAATATGCTTGTCCCTTTTAGTGTGGGTGATATTCTTATAAACCATGACTGAATGAGAAAAATCTGTCCCTTATTTATGGGAACAGACAGGAAGGTCCTTCCATCTTTGAACTCCTTGGTGCACTCCTCCCCATACCAAAATAACTTCGTGGGGTTCACTATTTGACTCGAGTGAAAAGAACTGAGTTCAGTTTAGGTCATCATTCTATTGACTTCAGCGGAGCTATGGCAATTTACACCAGCTGAGCATCGGGCCTTAAATATTTTAAAAGGTCATTCGAACTTGGTCCAGGAGGCTCCCCACACCATTTTCAGGCCAAGTTAGAAGTCCTGCAGGCTACCTTGGAATATATTATTGCTTCATAGCTTTAGGGATGGAAAATTTTTCCTTAATGCAGAACAGATGCAAAAGTACTATCTTTCTTGATAAATATCCCGTGGTTACAAGGCCATCATTGCAGAAAAGTCTGTTTTCACCTGTTCTTGTGATGTTGCTTGTGGTCCATTACATCAAAAGAGCCTAAGTTGGGAGCCTCAAAGTGCATGACTATTTAGCCCCTTTTTAAAAAGGGGCTACCATCCCTGCAATTTTCATTTGAATCAGGCAAGAAATGACAGTTACAGGCAT
This sequence comes from Alligator sinensis, assembly GCF_000455745.1. Lineage (NCBI taxonomy): Eukaryota > Metazoa > Chordata > Crocodylia > Alligatoridae > Alligator > Alligator sinensis. The sequence goes on along the minus strand of NW_005841887.1, from coordinate 2,532,154 downwards.
TTTCATGATTCCCCATTATAGTCTATGGGCACCCCAATATAGCCTATGGGTGAAATGTTGAAATGTGTTGAAACAGTGAAACAGTTTTGACGAAATGAAATGGAATGAAATAGTGCTTCGAAACTAAATGAAACGATGAAATGAAACACTGTCCCTTCAAAATGGTGAAACAGAAGTCAAGACAAAACAGTGCTGTTTTGCACAGCCCTAGTAGCCAGGGAGCAGAGGGGAGGGGCCAGTCCTGCTGTGGAGCAGAGCGCCCCGCCCAGCTGAGAGAGCATGCCAGGATGCTGGGGGAGTCTAATTTAATTTAAACCAGCAATGGGGTCTGGGACAGACATTGCATAAACCGGTTTGAGCCAAATTAGTTAAGTCTGATACTACATTCAACCAGGTTTATCTCAAACTGGTTTCAGTCATTTTCAAATTGGTTTATGTGCATTGAACGTCTGTTCTGTTACAGGTTTAAATCAGTTTCTGATCACTTAAACCAGTTCATGTGTAATGTCTGTCCCTAGCCAAGGTGCCAGTGTGAGCGCAGAAGAGGCAGACCTATCTGATATCAGTTACACCTTAGGACAGGGATAGGCAACCCCCGGCACAGATGCCAGAGTGTGGCATTTAAAAGCATTTGGCTTGGCACATGCACTTTGGGGCAGACGGAAGGGAAGGGGCTGGGGCGGCACTGCCACAATAGGATCGGGCCTCTCATGGCTTCCTCACCAGAGTCCAGAGAAGAGCCACGCGCATGATCAGAGGTCAGGAAAACAGACCCTATGACAAGAGGCTGAGAGCTATGGGACTCTTCGGCCTGGAAAAGCGCAGGTTCAGGGGCGATCTGGTGGCCGCCTATAAGTTTATCAGGGGTGCTCACCAGGATCTGGGAGAACATCTGTTCACTAGATCACCCCATGGGATGACAAGGTCAAACAGTCACAAACTCCTCCATGACCATTTCAGGCTGGACATAAGGAAGAGCTTCTTTACTGTTCAAGCCCCCAAGGTCTGGAATAGCCTGCCTTCGGAGGTGGTGCAAGCACCTACATTGAACACCTTCAAGAGATTTTGGATGTTTATCTTGCTGGGATCCTGTGCCCCAGCTGACTTCCTGCCCCTGGGCCAGGGGGCTGGACTCAATGATCTTCTGAGGTCCCTTCCAGCCCAAATGTCTATCAAATTTATGAAATCTATGAAATCTGCCCTGGCATGCCAACATCTTACACATCAAGGTTGCGGGTGTTTTTGGCACCCTGCCCAAACACGTTGCTGACCCCTGCCTTAGGAGATGGTGCCAAGACTAGAGAAAATTGTGCTTTTGGGCATGTCTGAAGCTGAGCCTCAGTTATAATCAACACTCTAATCAAATAACTATACCCCAGCAACCATAGGTAAGACAGATTGTATAGGTTTTACCTTTACAAAGGCCATCTTTACCCGGAAGAGAAGCAATGGTTTAATTTTCCAAATGAAAACTAAAAATCACTTAAAAAATTGTCTGTAGCTATTTATAGCAAGGAAGCAGTAAAGCTGACAAAGGGCTTCTGAAACTCAGGGGGGTTTTGAAACTCAAAAGGCAGCACACATGATGTGGAATATATGAAGCTGTTGGGACCTCCAGCCACAGTGCCTGGATCTTTAGTTCAAACTGTAGAGGCTCGAGCTTGTAAGCTCTAGGGGTGCCTTCAAGTAGTTTCTTAATGGCACATGGTAATAGGAGTAAACCAAACTAAGAAAAATGAAATAGTTAAAAGCCCAAGCAGACAGAAATCCTGTGGAAATGTGAGGGAAAATTGAAGAAAATTTAAATAGCACTTGCAGATCTCAGTCTGCCAGCAATGGGTGCCAGCACAAAAGGGAGACAGGCGGAAGGTTGCCTTATTTCTGACAACAGCCACTTCTGAAGCACTTGATGTTTTTAATAGGTTTCAGTTAACTCAGGCAGATGAGCCGAAGTATGAAACTGAAATTTGAGCAGAACTGAACTCCTCGGGAAAGTGAAACATATGAGCAATATGTTTTTCAACAAAGAGCACAAAAAAAGATGAAACAAAGAAGAGTTTGTGACTTGTCCAAAACTCGGGGGCCAGCCAAGTCCCCAAAAGGGACTGGATGATGAGTGGGATTTGGCCAATAAGCTCACAGGGAACTGCCAGAATTAACCCTAAAACAAAGAGTTTTTAGAGATCTGGCTTGCTTCCTCTCAGAACGAGGTGGGTCTAGAACTGAGGTTTACAGCTTCTTCTTACCCAGGCTAGGCATCTCTTCTTTCAGCTGTGTTTTGTGCTGAATTGCATTTATGTTTTTAGTCTCCAGTAGTTAGGAAGATGAGGTCAAAGCATGCCTAAGCAAGTATGTGACTTATGCAGAGATTAGACCCCTCCCAGACAAGATATGGATCACAATAGAGCTTACGTAGGAGGAGGGTATTGGGTCATTTCTGACCATGTGAAGAAGTCCAAGTCTTGGTACCGAAAGATCTTTTCAGACCAAAATGGAAGTCACTGGAGTTTTTTGGCTGCTAAGCATGGTCACTTTGGATCAGTCTTTGCGACTTAAGTCTCTAAATTCCATCGAAGTCCTTAGGCTAGTTTTATTTGTAGTCTTTTTCTGTGTTGTGTTGAATATTCTCCTTTGTCAAAATGTATTTGCTCTGGGACTGTACTGAAGTTTAGTAACATTCTCATTGGAAAAAAAAATGGCATGGAGACAATTTTAAACCTCAGATTCAGCTCCCCATATGTTTAGCTAGGATTCACCTGTGTAAACAGGCCCAATTCCCAAAGCTTTCACACTAGTTTTTTCACTAGTGTAGCTGGTGAAATAATAGATAGTGCTATACAGGCATAGCAGAGGGGAGAAGTAGGCCCAGCAGCAACTATTTAATTGTGTTTGCCCAATAAGAAGGCAGATTCAATTTTCTCCCCCCAGATTCAATGCATTGCTAGCAACGAGGCTTATGGATTTGATTAGCAGTGAGAAATTCAGCGTAAAATATTATAAAGGCCCAAATGACATTAATTTAAATTCCATTGCTCTCATATTTTTAGTTTTAAAAAAGTTACAAAATCACTAAACCAGGGCCACAGATTAACCAAGCTAAACCCTCACATAAAGAGGGGGAGGAAAGGAAGATGCCGGTGTCAGAAACTAGTGCTGATGTGGCCGTATTAACTCTGACAGGCCTGTAAATGTCAATAGGTTAGCAAGTCATATGTCTGAAGCCTGCCCCAGGGTGGGATGTTAGCACTGGAGACTCACACTGGGTTCCAATAAATAAATAAATAAACACGCTTCTGTAAAACGGCACGCGTTTCACAATTTAAAGGGCACATGAAAGAAAAAGGGACCAGTTTTTTAACTGCAACCTGGTTCCAGACAAAAGATAAAGGTCCTTAGTGCTGTAAAACAACAAAGTGAGTGCCCTCAGATCATTTTCGTCCTGAACTGGTCATTTCCAAATCCCATATCATTGATCACTCTTGCCATGAGTTGTTGAGGCAACATCTACATGGCAATTGGCAAGCTTACCATGCCTACAAGCACAGCCCTCCACCACGCTGCACTGCTGCACCAGGTCAGTGTGGTGAACCAGTCAGGGTGGTGTGGTGCCATGGGCAGTCTAAGTAACATGGGGGCTAATGATTTGGTCTTGTCACTCAGCAGTCACAATTAGCATACCTAGAAAGTCACGTAGAGGCAGCTGTGCCCATTCCAGCTCACAAGGTGTCAACATGGAGCCTTGCTGGGTTTGATGTATATTCATGGCCTGAATTTCCTACAGTAAAACATCTATTTGATTGCTAGTTCTCACCTACATACCTATAAGCTACTGAATATTTTGTGAACAAGGTATCTCTGAAGCCCAAAGAATTCAAATCAATTTTGTATAAATCCAGACTTTTCTACGGGACCAGTGCTTATTCATACATATATACATAAAGTTATTGATATGTTAAGCACTACCCTGTTTGGTAGTCCTTAACATATCACTAGGTTCCTACAGTATAGTATGGATACTAAATTGCAAGTCTTTTTTTTTTTTACTTCGGAACAAATGAGATTTAAAAATAATGCAGAGTCTATTAAGTATAAATGTCTGTTGGTTCACTAATGAGTCTAATAAATATAAGTGTATTGGCAGCAACAAGGGCTGGGTTCAATTTTGGGGTCTAAATATACTTTACCTTGGCTGGGGCCCCCACCCAGACCACCTGGGAATCATTAAATAAATTACTAGGGTGTCCCACATAAACAACCCCCCTTCCTCACAAGCAGTGTAAACACAGAGAACAAATTTATTACAGAAAACAAAGAAAAACATTAAATACAATTTAAAACATTAGGCATAGTTTATGGATTGTACCCTCTTGGGGAAGCTTCACTCATGCCCAGGAGGTTGGGGACTTGGGGCTCACCCAAAAGGCAGTTTCAGGGGCTTGCACCCTTATACCTGCCCATCAGCAAGGAGCTAGAGAGGGGGGCTTCACTGGAGAGTCCTTTGAGCAGCTCCTTGGGTTTGCTGGGCCGTGGGAAGCTGCTAGAGAGTGCGGGCCCTTCTGTGTTGCAAGGGGCCCCTCATTGCTCCCTGTGACACAGTAAGGTGATCCCCACTTCCATGTGTGGTCTTGGGGGGTTAACTGCGGCTGCACCCCTACAGTCCTAGTCCCAATCTCAGATCTGCTGGGCAGAAACTGCAAACAGAAAACTTCAAAGTGGAGGTCAGACCTACCTCACTGGGCCTGAACTGGGCAGCAAAAGCCAGCCAGGCCTATACTGCACTAAGGCTTGAACATATAGCTGGGGTCCAGCCATGCAGCTAGGCTGAAACACCATGACTGTAGAAACAGCAGAAAAAAGGCTCAGGCCTATGGCTGTAGCACAGACACCCAGTCTCAGCTATACCTCCATGCTGAGACGATACAATTACAAATCCAAGGGGACCAAGCTTGTTCCATCAAGCTATCTGACTTTCACATACCCAAATATACATTCAATCTATTCAGGGCATCCTGTAACTAGCGGGAGATGAAGAGTAGATTGCTCCATGAAGTCCACTAGCCTATGCAGTGCTTACAAACTAGAGTGATGGTTGCTATACAAAAACCTTAGCATAAAAGACCTTCCCTTATATAGTACAGTTATATCTATTATACATTAGCTAATATATTATAAATCTTAATTTCTGCATAAATGTTACTGCATTCCATACGCAGAAGACTGATAGACATGACCTGATTGGGGATGTGCACGATAATTTACCTGCCCATTTTTGTTCATTTCAATGAGCAGGGATGTAGGGTCCTACTAGCATTAGTAATTGTGTGCATTTCCAGTTGTGCAAGAAGAAGTTTCATTCTGAAAAATAGTAACTGGATTTGCTTCCCTTGCTCCTCCCACATATGACAGTAACTGAAGCAAAATGTTCTGTACACACATGGCTTTCATTAAAAAATATGGTTCTACTTTGGGTAAAAGGGAGTCCCAAAGAGAACTGGAGGAGGACAAGAACCTCTTGCTATCTCACTCTAAGTAATCACCCGAGAGATAGGCAGACATATTGTGACCAAGTTCTGAAACAAATCAACCCCAAAGTACTCTACTATCATTAATAATATTTTCTGTACTAATGCACAGAAAAACAAAGAGACTCACCTAATTATAGAGAGAGTCAATGGCAGAGTAGGAATAACACCAAGGTATTCCAGCTGGTATGTATTTTATAAGACCACAACTATCCTAAGAAGAGAAAGAAAATCCTTCATTTTTGTGCTCCACCCTCCCCAAAATATAGACAAATACATTCAAGGATCATATGTTTAATAGCTGGCAAAAATATGAATGTTTAAATGAAGTGGCAGCTGTAATTCAAAGACCAATAATATTCTTGTTCAGCCTCTCGTGTGTGTGTGTGTGTGTGTGTGTGTGTGTGTGTGTGTGTGTGTGTCCATCCTCATGCCCACATGTATCAGATTTTCACTACACAGTTTAACATTAAACTTAACAAAATTAAGTTCTTATTGTTTCCACTGCCACAAAACTCTCAAGTCTTTTTTCACCTAATTTAACAAATTATCAGACACATTAATAGATACTGATGCTGCCTTTGATTGGACTTTGTTAGAACTACTTGTACTCCTAATTTTTACAACAATTTTACCATCTCAAAAGTTAAGCTAGGATCATGTTAAGCATTGTCCCATATTGCAAAACAGTGGAATTATACGCATGACTCAAAGCCTTGAGTTTGGGGATTGGAGTCAATATCCTTTTTGGCAAAAGACATGGGGAAACCTTTTTTTTTGGTTGGAAGCTAAGCATGATAAAAATAAATTCTTAATTATCAGACACTGTGACAAACTGGCTTCCAAAAAGCCTCACAACAACACAGAAAAAAGAGAATCTGAAGAAAGGGGAAGTGAGCTGGAAAGGGATTTTTTTCCTCCCAAATAAGACTTAAATTGACCATTTTTTGAGATTTACAATGATCCTATATCATTGTGTAAAACACATCCTGTATAATGGTAACCAAGAGCCATCTCAGCTTGTAACCCCCACGCCTTTCTCAGAGCTTTTCTGTGGGCTCAACACTTTTAATTCAGATTCACTTATAGAGCTTATACAGCCCTATTAAATAACCTGCTCTCCTGAATCCTCTCTTACCTACAAGATATAATTTTATTCTATTGCATATGATTTCATTATCTCATTTTTGTCACTTGATCTCATTTTTCATGGGGTTCTAAAGGATTTAACATGAATGATGAGAATGAAATTGTCAGCACAAAAATAGACAATAATTAAATGTCAGTCATCTTTGTGACAGAGCAAATGCAATTCTCTATCTTACTTTTTTGGTGCTGGCTAGTGCAATGCTCATTAAGTATTTTTAACCTTAATGCTGATAGTTTTGTAGTTATTTGCAATGGATGGAATACATTTCACTTCCCAATCCTTCATTCTTACTCTTCTGCAAATAAGTTTTTCCACTGAGAGATTAGCATCACTGGGAACTAGAATTTCAAATGGGATTGTTTATGCACCAAAGAGTAAGCATTAATAGCAAAAATGAATTCACATCATGATTGTTTTGTGAGGATTAGAATATGGATTGTTACTTCTCCATGTAAAATATATACTGGTATGATATGCTTCCGAATGGTAAACCTATTGTTTTCATCTAACATCTGTCAATCAGATGCCTATGTCATGCACGTACCTGTCGATATGTTTTATGTTGCTATCTGGAGTCTGTCTATGCTGAGCCATGTACTAGACAATCCCCCACATTAATAACTTTACTGAAAATATGGGACTCAGTGTTACTCAAATAAACATCTCACGTCCCATGAGGAAGAGATGGAAAGAGACAGCCTTTGTCTCAAGATCAAGTAAGTGAAAGCATTAGCTTTGAACAGAAAGCTAGTTTTCTCCTTGTTGATGATGAGAGGTACACGCCGAGTAATAAATTAAGAGAGCACAGTCAGTGGTGGACAGAAATCCCTGTCTGCAGGCTCCGCTCCACCACTTATGAGTTATGGGGTCATCTCTAACTTGTGAAAATATCTCACATATCACACTCTCCACCCAGCTATGCACTTCTTACTATTCTGGCATGTGTAACTGGAGCAAAACACTTGAGCTAGTTAAGACTCTATGGTACAGAGAGTGACAATTGGCAAATATTCATATTGCAAGCATGACAGACTCACACAGAAGGTCAGTCCGCAAAAGGGAAGTTCCTATAACTCTTCCATTCACTTCATGGACCATTTCTCCTCCTCCTATGTCATTCAATTGCTCTCTTATTTGCTTTCCTCACTCTGGCCCTGAAGAAGAAGCTATTCAGCACTGCACAGCACTGGGGTTGTTTTAAATACAGGGGGAAAGGAGTTTTGCAATTCTGGCCTTATTGCATGTCAAAACGGTCATTGACTTCAGTGGAGCCAGAATTTCACCAGACAAATGAAAGGCAAAACAGACCAATAGAAGCAACCAAAAAATGCAGAACAGGGGGCCGGCACAGGGTATGCATGGCATGCAGCATGCACCAGCCTCGGGGCTCACTGTGCATGCGGCATGCAAGGCCAGTGCACAAGCTGGACCTGGAGCTGGACATGGCACAGGGAGTCTATGCCATGGGCTGCATGTGGCACCCCAACCAACCCCCTGTGCTGCCTGCAGCACTGGGTCCTGCCTGTGCACCACAAGCAGTGCACGCCCTGTACAAGCCCCGTGTACCACCTGCACAGTAAGCCCCAGAGCCAGCACATGTTGCACACATTCCTTGGGCTGGACCCAGTGCTATGTGGGCTACACAGGCCCAGCGACCCTCATCCATCCCATGGAGCTGCAGGAGTTTGACACCCCTATAGTACAGACACTCCCTTAGTGCCTCTAAAGTAGAAAGGGATCAGTCAAGTTTAAAACCTGTTAAACCCACAGAGGCGAACCATATCCAGTTAATAGGTTTTTTTAAACAAGTCCATCTTTAAACGGAGCCACACAGAAATCTCATTAACATCTTTTCTAAACGTGATGTTGTTTCCCAGATTAAATACAGCCAAGATTGAAATAGAAATTGGTAAACTTAAGAGCAGTTAAAAACAATCAACCACAAGATTCAAAGAACGTGAAAAAAACAAACCACCATGGCAATACAAAAAATGCCTGGATATTATCCCTCAATTCATTCTTTTATGACCCGTCCCCCTATCCTTAACCTATATGATCTAATTAGATTATAACTGTTCTTGGGAAGGACTCTATGTTTGTACGCCACGATGAATCCTGCTAACATAATAGAAAAAACAATGACAACAATAGTGGCTAGTGTGAATGCACTCTTCAAATAATGAGTCCTTCTCAGTCTGCTATAGCACAGCCAAGACAGGCAGAACAGAGGCTCTGTAGTAATGCAACACTAAGATGATCTCACTCGAACCTCAGATATCCCCCCAGAGCTGACTACTCCAAGAGCAGATCTTCACCATCTCCCTGCCATGCCTACCACAAAGTAACCACAACCATTTTCTCCAGCTCTGCACATGCCAACTCCTCAAAATGAGGCCACCTTACAGCTGTGCTGAGCTCCCACCTAGTGCCACCTTGGACCCTCTGTGCCAGTTAGCACATCAGAGACATACTCAGTAACACCTGCCCAAGGTGGCTATGTTGCCTTATTTGGAAGGTGTTAGGCACAAGCAAGTGGGGGAAAGATCCTCTTTCTACGATCCAAGGTATTTTTCCCAATTAAAAAAAAAACACACCAAAACCTAATCCTAGTTACTGTTTCCTACTAACAAGTTTGAGATTGTTCATAGATGTTTGTGATGCCTGATTAGCTTCAGCTGGCATCTTTGAGACAGACTGTTCACTTTTTCCTGGTCCAATTGAGGTTTGAGTATTGCATCAACAAATACCACACGAATAGAGCAGCAAGATCCAAGAGACTATAAATGACAGCTTTTAATATGCCCAAGTATGAAACTTGGAATGTGCTGTACAGTTTCTGGCCTCCTGGGGAATGATTATACTATGGCTTCTCCTCCAAGCCCTAAAATCTCATTATCCTTCACAAGGCTATAATATTGCATAATATTGCCTTCTTTTATTTAGTAAATTGATTTAACTTGTTAAGTTATTTCTATTACAATATCACCCATATGCCCCAGATGAGACTGTGGTCCTGATGGGCTAGGTGCTGCATAAACTCACAGCAAGAGTCAGCCCTTGCCTTAAAGAGCTAACAGAAGACAGATAACATTTCCTCTCTGCCACCCGTTAATTCTTTTTAACAGATGGGGAACTGAAGAACAGAGAGATTAAAAGCCCTGATGCAGGAAACCATATTTTTTTCTGGACAGCACTTAAACACATGCTCTTTAAGCACATGCTTCAGACCCATTGAAGTCAAGCACATACTTAAATGCTTTTTTGAATCAGGGGTCTAAGTAACTTGTCCGAGCTCATATAAAAGCAGTCTGTAGCAGGAACTGGACACAGAACTGCTGTGTGCCCTTAGAAACCTTGATCATCCTTCTCTTATATAATAAAGAGTCAAAACCGTTTGTGTGTAGAGCTCTAACAAGCAGAGTAACTTTGAACATAAATTGGATATTAAGGGGATAGATCTCTTTATTACCTCCCTACTAGGGTACAAGGGCCATTTCAAGATACGAGGGTCCTTTCACAATTTGGGTGTGCAGTTAAACAGTAGATAGTGAAAAAGGGGCAGGGGGAAGAGAAAGGTTGGGTACCCTGTCCCATTTCCATCCTGCACTATGATTTCTTTGGCTGCTGAAGGTAACAGGGTGCAACCTGCCAGATGGCTTCCCCACCATGTCAACTTTCTAGGCTGCTTCAGGAACAGCTATTGAGCCTTTGTAGTGACTGTCACAGCTTATTTTGGGACCTTTTTGGCAGTGTTGCCCTGTCCTTTGCAGAGAGACAGTGGGATGCAATCAACATATATATCTTTCTCCTTTGGGCCTTTCATTTCCTTTTTTTTCGTGTCCTTGCATGACAAGGTATTTAGCAGAATTCACAGATGCATTGGCACCTGACAGGACTGCACCAGGAGTGTTTCTGTTATGCCCGATGAACCTGCAACCTCTGGGCTGTCAACTGTGCACCTTAGCACCCACACCACCCCATCTTCCTTTGGGTCAAAGATCATCAACTGTTGCAGCAAAAAAAACCCCCCAAAAACCCCATCGATTACTTAAGCTGTTTTCAGAGAAGGACTGTGGGCTTGTACATGTATGGACAATGCTTAGCATGAAGGGTTCCCAGGCTCTCAGGGCTTTCAGGGCTCCTGTACTTTAAATAATTTTATGATGAGGAGGGAATGTGCCTTACTTCTATTTGCTCAAAGGCTATGTACCTTAATAGCGTGTAAAGACATTTTGAAAAAAAAAATAATAACCACAGGGTGTTTCTTTTATTGACCTTCAACAAAGCATGGGTGGAGCAAGGCAGACAATTGGAAAGGTAGAGAGCCAAAGGAGACTGCAGGCAGGAGACTCTCCCTCAGACACCAAACTTGTCCCTGTTGGTGCCTCATTCCATTAAACCTATATAAATGCTGCTTTCCTGGAAAATATTTTGCTATCACATGCAAATTCCTCATCTCTCAAGAAAAGCTTTATGTATCCTGCCTATTTGGCCTTTGTTAGTCATGCTACAAAGATTTAAAAGCTTTGAAGATTGTCTTAACTAAAAAGAGCCACAAGAACAACAATGCACTTTCTTCCAGTCACTGATCAGGCTTTTAAAGGGTAACTAATGGCGTGAATTTTAAAGAGCAAAAAAAGGCAACAGGAAAATATTTAATAGTACAACTAACAGCACAGCATACCTTCTGCAGAAACCTGTCTGCTCTGCTTTCTTTTTTATCAATATTGCCAAGAAAGTAAATTTGTCACTTTACAGTGGAGAATCTCTCAAAGATCTACTTTAATGTTTCACGCTACGTTTGCAAAACAAGAGTAATAAAAATAATGACACCATTATTACTCTTCCCTCTTTGTTTTCAGTTCATCACTTGCATATTTGAATAATGAATTATATTCACATTATCTCTACACTCTTGCTCTTGACTTCCTCTGCTGGTTGAAAGTAAAGCTATTATCCAGTTGTCAGCTCTGAAGAGCCATTCAACACAGCAGCCAATGATCCTGACATGTAGATATACTACTATGCAAAATTATCTAGAGTACAATTTCAAGCTATATATGAGAAAATTACCAGCCAGTGTGGAAATGAATCTTCAGCTTAGGTGAAATATTAAAAATTTCATCAGGGCCATTTTAGAACATAAATAAGTAGACAACAGAATTAGTTGTGAATTAGGCACAAAAGGCTAATTAACATTATTGTATCTTGTTGATTGACTTAAAGTCTATTAAATCACTGTTTTATTGTCTGAATCTCTGAGCCTTACAGAAAAATAGGACCTTCTTCTATTAAGAAGGCCCTGCTTTCTCTCAGCTCTGCAGTTTCTGACTGAATTTCATTAAGACTCATCCCACTAACCAATACTTTGCGCATGCAATTTCCTGATAATGTGATGATTATTCATCTTGATTGGCTTATAGAGTCCTTTTATTAAGTGCCATGAAGTTAGCAAAAACCCCACAAAAAGCAACATAAAACACAACCCCATATGATTCCCTTAGATCACCACAGCTGCAGGTATAATAATACACATAAATAGCATTTTAGAAGGAGACAGATTTTCATGCAGGGGGGATACAGTTAGATGCCTTGAAGAGCAGATCTCCCCAAGGGCACTGACTTGCTTTCATTACAATGTGCTGTGTTCTGCAAGGAAAGGACATTCAGAGGTTGGGGAAGGGCAAGGAGGCACCCTTTAGGGGAGAGAGAGCAGAGCCCTCAGGATGAGATGAGATAAAGAGACATAGGAACATAGGGGAAATAAGAGCAAGCTGCAGTGCTTGCTAAAAAGAAATAACCAGGATAGGAGCAGCTCTTATCCCTGAAGTGGCCAATATTTATCATTCCCGTAAAGGGTATGGGAATGCTCAGATGGGCTTAATGCAGTTGCTGGGTCACCTTCCTACGAATAATAACTAACTCCCATCTGTTAGGTTCACATCACTATGCACAGGACCAGTTTTGAGATTTTGAGGCAACACTAAATTGAGCTAGGCAAGAAGACAGGTTAAGGCAGGAGCGGGCAAAATGCAGGCCAGATGCAGCCCACCAGGCCATTCTATCCGGCCCACGGGCCCCTAAAAAAATTATAAAGTTATTATTTATCTGCCCTGGCTGCCTATCATGCAGCCCTCGATGCCTTGCCAAAACTCAGTAAGTGGCCCTCTGCCCAAAATAATTGCCCACCCCTGGGTTAAGGGGCTTGGGATCAGCTGCATCCCTAAGCTCCCTCACAGGCAAAATGGAGCCCACCTGGTCTGATGAGTCCAGGGGTAGATGAGAACCATTTAAAATATGCTGAAGGGTCAGTTGTTCCCCTATGCTCTGGAGCCTGGAGCGTGGGGCTCATGTCCTGGTGAATTTTAGCAGCTCACAAACATATGCTAATTACACTTCACAACATTCATTGGGGTAATTAGGCATTGTAACCTCCACTTTATAAGTGGGGGACACTTAATGAGAAAGGTTGAGAAGTTTAATAAATGCACCTGAAGGAATCAGACTTCGGCTGTTCTGAGAACCTTTTGCTCTGAATTCTGATGGTTGTTTAGACCAGGCTGTCCAATAGGGGTGTGCGAAACGGGTCCTATTCAATTCGGATTTGGATTCAGCCCATATCAGCGACACGGATTCAATCTGTTGATTCGGATCGCTGTCCCCAATTCGATTTGGCCGAATCCAAATCTGATGATTTGATGTTGATCCAGTGAATTGGCGATTCGGACACAGGCACAGCTTTAAAAGTTTTTTCTACATATCTTGAGGTAGCAGCATGGCTCATGATTGCTGTGGTGCTGGGGTGGATGGAGCATCCCTCTTCAGCGTGCTCGGCAGTGAACTCAGAAGTGGACCAGAAGTACTTCCGGTCCACTTCCAGATCTGCCGGGGAGTGCTCTGGCCCCCCCTCCCACGCTCTCCCACGCGCAGCCTGGCAATCAGCTGCAGGGGGACCCCAGGTGTCCCCCCAGAACCAGAAGGCACCAGTCACTGAACCAGGGGAGGGCATGGGGGGGCCCCCCGGCATGCTCCCCGGTGGACCCAAAAGTGCTTCTGGTTCACTTCTGGGTCTGCTACCAAGTGCACTGGGAAGCCCCCCATGCTTCTGTGGAACACTGCATCTGCCCCAGCACCTCAGCATTCAGAGCCCCTGCTACCTAGAGGTATGTAGAAAAAACATTTATAGCTGTATCTATGTCCGAATCACCGAATCGATTCGGAGGGTTCTATTCTAAATTGATTCAGAGAGATTGAAGGGTACTCTGATTTGTTTTGGATTCAGAGATTTGGCCACCGAATCAGGCCGAATCTCCGCTGAATCAAATCAAAGTTGAATCAATGCTTTGCATAGCCCTACTGTCCAACTGGCACCTCGTCTCCCACCCAGCTGCCATTCCCCATCGCTCTGGCTGAGGATATAGCCAGGTTCCCCTTCCATCCCCTGGCTTTTGCTCCCTGCTCCTGCCCCAGGGGGTAGGGTGACACAGCCCATAGCAGCAGGGGAGCCTGGAGCACAGTGAAGTGGGGGAGCCTACAGCAGTGCCATAGCAAGGTTGGGAGAGTGAGTGGGGCGACTGCCCTGCGCACCAATGCGAAGTTGTGCCACCAAGCGCTACCCAGCCAGGATGGGGCAAGGAACGGAGCTGTGAGCGGCTCAATTGGGGGTGTGTGGGGAAAGGGGAAGGGCAGCTCCCGCTGCTGTGTGCACTCCCGGGTAAGCAGTGGGGAGGAGAGGCGAGTGTCCCCCAGATCTGTGAGCTGGGCGACGGTGGGTTGCTACTGTAGGCTTTGTCCCAGGCACCAAACTTTGTTCCTATGGCACTGGCCTATAGCCAGGGAACTGAGGTGGGGGCTATGCACTCATGTGCAGTGGAGGGAGTGACTTGAGAATTTTTTGAATTTTTAGGGATGGAGATTCCACAACTGCATAGCCTGTCCCAATGCCTGACCACCCTCATAGTCAGAAAGTTCCTCCTGATCTCTCACTTGGATTTCTTTTGTTGCTGTTGGAGGCCATTGTTCTTAATCCAGTCTGCTACAACTACAGAGAATACTTTACCTCCTTCCTCTTTACCTCTTATTCAGGTATTTGAATGCTGTTATCAAATCCCCCCTTAGTTTCCTTCTCTTTAGACTAAATAGCCCTAGTTCTTTAAGTGTTTGCTCGTAAGTCATGCTTTGCAGGCCTCCAATCATTTTTGTTGCTCTCTGATGGATTCTTTCCAATCTGCCCATAACTTTTTTGAAAGGCAGGGCACAAAACTGGACACGATATTCCAGGTGAGGCTTATCAGTGTTGAATAGAGTGGAAGAATCACTTCCCTTGATTTACAAGCAATACTCCTGTTAATACAACCTAGGAAGCTGTTGGTGTTTTTGGCAACAAGAGCACACTGTTAGCTCATATTGAGCTTATTCAGGTCTACTGTACTCCTCAGGACCTTCCCTGCAGTACTGCTCCCTAGCAGTCATTTCCCAGCATGTATTTGTACATGGAATTATTCTACCCCAAGTGTGGGACTTTGTATTTATTTTTGTTAAATTTCATGTAATTGATTCTAGACCATTTCTCTACTTTATCCAGGTCATTCAGGATCATAGTCCTACCCTCCAGAGTGTCTTCCACTCCACTTAACTTGGTGTCATCTACAAATCTGCTAAGTGTGCACTCAATCTCATTGTCCAAATTATTAATGAGGATATTAAACAATACTAGACCTAGGACTGGCCTCTGGGGAACCCCATGGTACAGAGAGATTAAGTCAGTGGAGGCCAACCTTTTGGAAGGCATGCTGTAAATAATCCCTGTACCCTCCCTGAGTGCCATTCCAGTCCCTTTCCCCTTCCTGATCTGTCACTTGGCTTTCTGTTTCTGGTCTTTTGGTCCCTGTTCTGTCTGCTACTCTGATTTCTGCTCCCTGCCCTGTCTGCCACTGCACTGCCTGTCCCCTACCTGATCTGTTGTGTGCTACACGTGGAGGCTGCCCTTGTGTAACAGGGGGCCTGATCTATCTGTGGCCCGCCCACCTGTTCCTGGGCCAAACACCCGTGTTATTTCCTGCCACGCCTTGTTGTTATATTTAATTAGTAGATGTTAATAAGCGGGAGGCCGGGAGGCTGCCCATTTTCTGCCCCGATGCCAGGGGGCGCTATCTGCGGCCTCTTTCCTCCCCTACACAGCAGCCCAAGCCTCACAGGTGGCATCTAGATGTTCTCATCATCACCAGCTCCTCGCTGGGCCCCAGAATCCTACTATTGAACCCCATCTGGATTCCTCCCCTCAGGCAGACTCGTTCACCGTCAGACCAGGCAACATAGCTCCCTGAACTGATCCCCCTTTGGATGTGATCCCCACACTGGGACCTTCAGCTCTCTAGCCCTGGCCCACCTCCAGGCCAGATGGAACCCCAGGCCCTCAGCTCTTGGGTGTTCCTCGTGGTGGGCCCCTGGCCCTTCAACCCTTCCAGTCCTGGTCCCAGCATGGGCCAGTCAGGGGGAGTTCAGACAGGCCTGAGTCTATGGCCTTTTCCTCACTCTCCAAGGGTCCACCCTCTGGGCCCTCCAAACAAAGGGGTCACCCACCCGGTCATGGGGGCTAGGGGTTAAGGCGCCCCAACCTGCTTTTCACTGGGGTGGTAACTGGCCTGGATTTCCTGGGGGTTCCCGTACCACTGAGAGCCCCACCAGGCCACCCACTCCTGGCAGGGTGAAGTTTTAGGTCATGCCCAGGACCAGGAGCCTCCTATCCATCCCCTACAGCTCCTCCCTTACCTCCAGATGATATCAGCAGCCCTCCAGCCAGGCAGTGTTGTTGCCTGGCCCCCAGCAGCAGAACTGCCCTGTTTATAGGGGCAGCCCCCGATCCAAAATGGCTGCCTTCATCAGGCACCTGGCGGCTGCCAGCTCCAGACCCTTAAAGTGATAGGCACACACAGTGTCCTGCCACACCTTGCCACTTGTGTCATACATGCCACACATTGGGGCATCAGCCTGCCAGCATGGGGCTGCTCTGACCCAGCTCAACCTGCTGCAGAGGGGCTGGCTGGGGTATGGGGGTGTTCCAGTGCAGGGCTAGCCTACAAGCAACCCCTGCACTGAAGTACCCTTATGCCCCAACCAGCTGTGTCAGCATCTACATGGACAGTGCTGCGGAGTAAAACACTCAACAGCAGGATAGTACTTGTATTTATAAATACTATCCTGCTACAGAGTTTAGTAGTTTCCTGTGGCCTAATAGGGCCACATGTGTAGACTGGAACAGCTTACCCAGAGAGGTGGTGGAAGCTCCATCCTTGGAGGTTTTCAAAACCTGGCTAGACAAAGCTTTGGCTGGGGTGATCTGGTTGGGGATGGTCCTGTTTTGAGCAGGAGGTTGGACAAGATGATCTCCTGAGGTCCCTTCAACCCTAATTTTCTATGATTCTATGACACTGAGATGTTTACTATGGAGCTAATTAGTCTACTCCACAGAAATGTCTCATGTAGATGTGCCCATTTAGACACCAAATTTAGGGCAGTTGTCCAAGTTCAGACAGTGAATCAGCATTAAGCCCTGGAATATAAACCAGGGGCCCAGACTTCCTAATATTTGCTTTAATGCCTAAAAAAAAATCTCTCTCTTCTTCCAATTGCTTTCTTAAGAAGTTCATGTTAACCATCATCTTACAGTCTGTCCCAAAAAAGAATATGAGCGCCAAACGCCATTCTGTCTTAGGTGCAGGGATTTTCAAATAAGTAGTGTGTATCACACACCAACAGGCACCAAAGAGAATAAGATACCAGAAATCTATTGCGCTGTGTCAAAATCATTATGCATAGTGTAGGATGCATAGTCTGCTCCTCTGATCATATTCTTTCATGAAAATATCCATGGCTAACACTAAACACCTTTCATTATGCGTTGCCCTCCAAACACTGTCAAAATGTGACACTGAAATTTGGCCAAAGAAGCAATCCCTTTAGTGTGATATTAGTTCTGCTCTTGCGGGTTCACTTCTGTAGGACACTGGATAATTGCCAAGTGAACACATCCCATGTAACTAAACATATATTAGAACATGTCTAGTTCTGAATGTTCATTTTGTAGGTACCTGGTAAGGAACGATATGCCCCATTCATGACATGTTTTTCTTACAATTTGTATTGTTTTTCTTTCATAAACTCCAGAACTTGCAGCATCCATTAAAAAGGTAACTTAAGTTTGCAGATGGCCTTCTGTTACAAGTATGGAGCAAACAGTGCCACGGCCACCACGTGTTCCCTTTGGGACTGCAAACTTCTTGAGTCTTGGGCCTTAAGTAGTCACTTCTTTTAAGATGCAATCATGTACTTCGCTCAGGAGATAAATAGGATTACCTTAGAGGATTTGCCTCTGGTTCAGTACTTGCAGTTCTGGTCTTTCTAGGAGTGATGACCATGGTATTCAACCACACCCTGCGCTTCCTCAAAGCTAAGCATCATTTATTCAGAACCAGGACACTTCAGAGAAAAACAGACCCTAAAACAATAAATAGACTGTATGTCTGTTTGCCTTTTCCCTCAGATTGCCATGCCCTGGAAGCCAGGGAAGCTGCTTCAGTGACTTGGGTAGTATTTTTCTATCTAGGAACAGCATACTCACAACTCTTCTCATCATTCTCTCTCTCTTTTGTTGAACAGTCCTTTTCATTGCCTCCGATCTTCTTGATCACTAGGCTTCCAAACTTGGCAAAGAAGCAATGTAACTGGACTGGAACAACTGGGCCATTGCATTGGAAGCACTCCTCCCAGTGTTTGTTAGGCGGCTGCTTAATTATAACCACTGCCTCAACTTCCTACTTGTTTTTTTCCAACAGTCCCTAGTAAACTAGACAATGCATTCATATAATTATTAATCCAGTAAAACTCTACGGTTACTTGACTTCATTGACAAGGTCATATACAGTACTCATGAAACTATTATGTATCAGTATTTTTGGAGTATTACATCAGAGCTCTACATTCACCACACTGTCTATTTCCCTAACACCTCATTTACAAAACCCGTGCACTCAAAAAGCAAGGACATTAATAGTTAAAGACATCATAAATCTAACACTGCTCATATAATAAATGTATACATTACAATTATCAAGTGAAAATCCTGGTCTCCCAACTCAAAACATTGAGGACTGCATCCCTTGAGCTGAAGGAAGATCACTGTTAGGTTACCTACAGAAATATATTTATGTTCTTTGTGAGCTGAGACAAGTCAGTTGGAACGTCACACAAATTATCTGTCCACATGTATATATAGTGGCCAATCTTGCCTCCATTGAAGTCAATGACAAAATTTCCTATGCACATTGGAGCAGGATTAGGCCCAAGATCTCTTGGAAATCAGATCTGGGGTATGCCTTTACATACCCACAGTGATTCTGAGATTGTTCCTGAGAAATAAGCTCCAGTCACTTGCTCCACTCTAGAAACATTGCATGCTGAAAAAAATGTGTGGTCACCCATGTTAAGCATGCCCACCATCACCCTAAGGGGTACATATGAGACAGCATCTGGGAGTGTCTCTGAGTATGGGCATGTATGGTGTGGGGAATGTGTGGGTGTAGCTTGTTTCTTGGCAGTGGTTACAGAACTGTCCCATGTACAGAAATGTTGTGTCTTTTCCTAATTTTAGCTACTTTTTGTGCAACCTAACTATGGGTGGTTGAGCCCAATCTATTCGAGTAGTTCGGGGACAAAAGGGTTCGGGCCTTTCCTCCTTCTTCTGTCTCTCCCTCCGCCAACAGAAACACACCGGGGAGGCAGTGAGATAAGAAAATCACTTTTACTCACTATTTAGGCAACAATCTCGTACAGCTGTGTCAGGAATCTAGTTTGCCGATTCCTCGGGAGCTCTTGAGCATACTTGGGTGGTATACCAAATCGTGATGGGGCCGTCCAGGTTTTCGCGGACACAGGACCTCCGGCGAGGGTGATCAGTCCTCTCCGATATTACGCGGGTCCCCCCGTTGTTTTGGCGCGCTCCCCTTTTTAACCGGGCAACGTCTGCCCGCCCCCTGCCAATCAGCCCAAGCGGGAATGCTGCTAACCACGCCCATCACTCCTCCTCCCCATGCTATGAGCACGGCTTGCTCTCACGTTGGTGTTTGGTCATATCTTTCTTATTTCTTTACCACACTTTTCTTCAAATACACTCAACACATGAGATTTTAAGAATACTGAATTTGACAAAAGGAGCCAACTCACAGCCTCGTCATGAGACCTGCCCACTGCTTTGTCCTTGGGCCAACCGTCTGCCTCTTTTCCTGCCATGCCTTGATGTCCTATTGTCCACATGTTAATAGGTGGGAGGCTGCCCGTTGATCTGCTGTGATGTCAAAGGTCAGATATAGATGCTCCAACCATCCCTACACATGTCCCATGCCTCACAGATAACACACCTCCAGCTTGAGGCCAGACCAAACTCAACACACAGTTATCCCTCTTACTTATTTCCCTATTTTAGGCCACATGCATACCACCCCTTCTCACTGGGGCCTGTTTCATTCCCCCTGCTCTCACCAGGGCTCTCACATACCACCCATCATGGGTCTCTCTCATATTTCCCCCTTGGGCCCCACACACCCCACCCTGGAGGGCCATCAGGCTTATCCCTTCTTGCCTCAGCCAGCAGGTATGCAGCCTTTTGATCCTCTCCCACAGCCCTCATCTGAATGAGTGCTGGGCAATTTGAAGAACTGTGGGCTGACTTTGTCTCCACACCCCTCACCAGGCCACTACTCTGCCCCTTCCTCTCTGGGGCCCAGCTCTTCGCCTTCTCCCAGGCCCACACTACTCCGCCCTCTACCAGAGCCACACTACTCTGCCCTCTCATTCAGGCATGGGGTCGAATACCCCTATAGGCTCAGGTATCACTCTACTTGATGTGCCTGCCCCACCATTCTGCCCTTTTCCTAGGGCATGGGGTGAAACACCCCCATAGGCTCAGGTGCCATCCCCAGGGTGCCTGGCCCACTACTCAGGTTAACACACCCACCCTAAGGTGGGGGCAGGGGTTTAGGTGCCCTGACCTGCCTTACAACAGGATGGGCCTCAAACCTGGCATTTAAGTGGCACTGTCCCACCACAGGCATGACCTCCAGGCCTCCCAACAGGGTACAGTTTCAGGTCATGTCCAGGACCAATGAGGCCTCCTCCTTCTCCGTAGCCTTACCCTTACACCTCCAAGATACTCCAGGAGCAGGAGCTCCATCAGGCAATATAACTCGCAGCACTGCTGAACACAGACTGCTCTGCTCTTATAACAGGGCTCTCCAAAATGCCCACCCTCGTCAAACACCTGGTGGCTGGCTGCTCTAGCCCTTAAAGTGACGGAGCATTAAAGCTGCTCCGTCACACTGAACACTATGGAAAGCCATTGATAATGACAAGATAATTTTGAGGTAATGAGACATATAGATGGGAGATATGAATCTAAGTATCAAATCAAAGGCCTCTTTTTCATGTCCAATAACTTTCCAATAAGTTAATATTTCTAACTCTCAAGGAATTCTTGTGTATATGAAATCATTTTTTAATATCCCAAACTTAAAATACATTTGCCTCCTAACTACTTCTTGTAACTCATATCAGCTATTGAAAAAGCTTTGTGGAACCAGCCCTTCCTACACTTTTAGCAGGTCTGGAAACGTATTTTAGTTTCCGTTTATAATTTTGTGAATGTTTTCAGTTTCGGGGGAAAAAAAATCTTTTGCTTTCAGGTTAAATATAGCAGCACTGAGGTCAAATTAATTTTCTAGAATGTACTTGTCCAGTTGGCAGCCCACAGACAGCCTACAGGGCCTGAGAGGCTCACCTGCTGTCCCCAGGCTCCCAGTCCAAGTGCCACTTGTCCCATCACTGTCCTGCTGCTGCTGGCTCCAGGCTCTGCCTCTCCGTTCCAGCTTCCTCTCTCTGCCCCCATCCCTGGGGCTGGGGTGGCACAGTGGCCCATGGGGCTGCAAGAACCCGTGGCTAGGGGCCTTGAGGGTACCTGGGGACCTCCCCAGTCCAAAATGTTTGAAGGAATAGACCAGTTTCCATTTACATCTATTCAGAAAGGACTCTCAGGGGCAGGATGGAATTTCTTCTCAGAATAAAAAAGCCCTCTTCTTTATCCTCAAATATCAAATAGTTTACCTACCAGGGACATGGGAGAGCCAGATGTAAATTCCTGTTCAAATTAATAATGACAAGTTTATACAAAGTTGGATAGTTCCAAGAAGAGGGGATGAGAAAGCCCAGCCACACAATAGTTAATAAAACTAATGGCAGAGATATAGAAGATGGTTGGAGCAGAGATTTGACCCTGCATCTGCCTCATCCCAGCTGAATACCCTAAATGCTAGGCTACATATTAATCTGCAGTGCATCTCCTTGTCTCACTTTAGAAAGGATTTCAGAAGCTCTTGATTTCAGCCTAAAGTAGCACAGCAGCAAGGAGCTCATTACAGACTGCAAAGCTGGCCCAAGAAGCAGGGTAAATCATTTGTGCTGAGCTGTGGCTAGACTGTTATTGGGATCCAAGCTAGGTAGTTTAAAGCTAGCTTCTGGATGTCTACGTGATGCTGCGTCTACTGCTGTGACTTCAGCCCAGACATGCTCTGTGTACAATGTTGGTGTAAACACACCCAGGAAAAGCCTCAGGTCTGTGTCCAAACTTTGGCAAAATCTGAGACCTATATTTAGATTTGTAATTTGAATTGGCGCGCATTTCTAATGCATACATCGAGTTCTTTCAGTATTGTCTGTGATGCCCCCCACACACAATGTTTCTGTTGATGCTGTAGCTCACACGGTAGAAATCTATTTCTGATTTCCCAGACTTCTGCCTCCCAGCTGATTCTGGACACAGCCATGTAAAATTTATGCCATGTAAACAAAGACATATCAGGTTTTCACCCTGCGCTCTAAAGAGACATGAGTGCTGTGGCTGTCAGTGGAATCATATTGAGTGCTACCACGTTCTATATTTCTAGCAGACATCTCTGACTCCTATCCCCCGCACTACAGCTTGATCCTAAACTAGTTTAGTTTATTGCTTTAAGGTGGCCATCCTACTGCAACCCAGCACTTCCATAAATTAATGGAAGATATTTGCTGACAACACTCAGTAAATGAACAGTTTTAAATGTGTTCTTGTCTGAATATGCCTGGATTTACTTCCGCCAAGTTGTCTGTCTATATTTTCCCAGTGATAGCATGCAATGTACATTGCCCTATAACCATTGGTGTCCTAGACTCGTTATAAACATATGCATCACTAAATTTATATCATCTATTATTTTGCAAAACAGGGCTCTGTCACAGTGTATCGGATTGCTATGGTCACTGTGACCTACCCACATTGTATTGTCTCTCCAAGGACCATAAATGCTTTAACTACAGCTAAGCAAACAGTGCATTTTTTTTACTTAGACTTTGTATACTCACTAATGCCCCATTTGCTGACTGCTGTTCATATCAAACATTCACCTAACAGTAGGGGAACAATAGGGTGTTCTATACTGTCCTGTTTTGTAGCATATTCTCATTCTTTTAGTACAGGTTTTTTGGGGTTTTTTGCCTTATATTAAAGGAAATGGCCCTGAGAAACTAACTCAGCTGGCATAATTAAAATCTAATGGATAAACATTTTAGGACAAGTAAAATTAACCTCTGGCATCACATCAGTCATTCCAAGTGGACATGGTTTCATTCTGCATCAACGTTTGTTACGCGAGTTTGTTGATCTGCAACAGTTGACATGCATGAACTATGCAACTATCAAAAGATCG
>NW_005841887.1:2503211-2508661 GCF_000455745.1 Alligator sinensis | reverse complement strand
TTCCTGCAAAATGCTCACAACATAGTCATTTTGTTCAGCGGAATAAAAGCTGTTAGCCACAGGGGATAATACGGGGCCAAATAATTCACTCCATATCAAGGGCTCTGAACAGAGAGTCCCTGTGGAGGATAAGAAATAAGGAAGACTTTCCCTCCAACTAGTGTATAACTGACCCAGTTGTATTAGCCGGAGCATCAGCTCCTGCCCCCACCCCACTTCTTATAAGACAAGGAGGCATGAGTCTCCCACAGAGAAGTACTACGTAGCATATAGGGGATGTGGCAAAGCATTTCAAGCCCAGAAATATTCCCTGCTCACAAAGAAGCACCTTACCAGATCTGAATTCAATTCCTTCTCTTGCGCCGTGGAGGCAAATGCAAATCACAGCTGCTCCGAAAATCACTCAAAGACAAGTCAGACTCTTCACTTTACAACTTCCTTCCTTATACCCCGTATCTTCAAGCTGTTATTCTTGTTTTGGGTGACAACATTTTCTTGTGCTATATTTGGCCCCAACTAACAAGATCTGTTTGATTTGGGAGCAGGGATTCTTGACTTGATTCAGACTGAAAGCCTCTGGATTGAAGTATAAGCTATACAGTTGGCACAGGACCCTGCCCTGGGTTATGTCGGCACAGCAGCAATGCCAAGTGGGTACACTGAGCTAAAGATGTCTCTGGTACTCCCACCTCCCCCCACCAAAAAAAAAAAAAAATCAACCCCCTACCCCTTTATAACAGGCAGCAGCAGCCACATGAACACCATCCACAGGCCTTTTTACTAGCAGTCCAAAGGCTGAGAACTAAAGTCCCCATATGAAATGTCTGTAAAGACCAAAAAGTAGGATCAGGCCATCACTTGAAAGACCACAGGGGAGCTCATGCCATGCACAGGCGTTAGTTCAGCTGATAGTGCTTCCTTGAGATGTGCAGCAGCTGTATGTATTAGTGATAAGAGAGGGAAGACTTCGGAAAGGAGGCTGCAGTGTGGAGGAGATGTGTTACACAGCTAGAGCCGGCCAAGGAACATTATTTGTGTACTGCAACATATTCTGAAGAAAATAAAAGAATTTTCATTTTTGTGGAAAATTCTATTCCAGGCTGTTTAGCTTTCTGTGGGGAGTGAATATATCTACCGGGTGAAGTATTTTGGGTTTTACATAATAAAAATTTCAAATTTTTCACTAAAACCCCTCAAATTTTGGTGAAAGTAGATGTTTCTTGTAGAAATTTCCTTTTTGCTAGAGAAAAGCCATATTTCGTTAAAAAATACAACCCTCTTAAAATCACCCGAAAGCCTCGAATAAAAAAGAATAACTAGCTCTGTCCACAGTTCCCCAACCTGTAGGTGTTTTTGTTTGGCCTTACACAGCAGTCTATTTTCTGGATCCTGTGCAGTCAGCATTAGAGACCTTGTCCGACCACGAAAGCACAGAAGTCAGCAGATATTTGCTGCTAGATAAATCCCGGTAGGAATCTCCGTAATTGCTGTAGGAATCTATAATGCAGAATCCATTTCCCTAAAAATAAGATGGAAATATGGTGCATAGTGAATTCAAGACCCAACAACTCTTCAAACAGTCAAACTATATTGTACTAGATACTGTGTACACATGGAATCACTTTGCAGCCAGATTTGGCATGAGGTCAGAGTGGTATGTGGGCTCACTCCATGGCCAGATCTGGTACAGGGTCAGGCCACCTCGCAGGGTCACTTTGCTGATCCAGACGGAGCCAAAAAAGGAAGCAGTGAGCACACATAGTGTCTTGAGTCCTTCCCCTGACTTAGGGCTGCTGGTAGTGCTTCCATTTACTCAGAATCCACAGGTTGAAACCTTCACTTCATAGGGAGACACCTGTGTGCATTTCTCCAGACCCACATGGGACTACATTTCTTCTTTCCAAACCTTCCTGCTCCAAGAGAAAGAGGATGCGCCCCACTGTTCACCAGCCTAGCGGCTTATTGCTCAGAAAGTAGGAGTCCTGGGTTCAAATTTGCTTCTCTGCCCAAGGGCATTGTATAGAGGGGGAAAGCACAGCCCCCATTCATGTTTTAGAAGAAAACAGTGGCCATTGAATTGTGTGTGGATCTTGATGCTGTTGGCGGCACTCAATGGGCATTATCACCTGCCTTATTCCGATGGTCTGCACTACCTTATCATTGAAGGCAGAAGTGAGTCTTGGTAAGAGCCTTATAAGAGGAAAAGCAGTGTGGAAATTAAATGTACAACTGTTACAAGATATGGAGGTGTGTCAAGTGTATGCAAAACAGTATGAGGGATGGAAAACACTGAAGATGTATTTTAAGAGTACCAAAGAGTGGTGGATAATGGTGTAGAAGAGAACAAGAGAATTTTTCAAGAAAGCAGGCTGAAGAAACACAGGGAACAGATCTAAAAAACTGAGAGCGCTGCAAAGAAAGATGCAGGAGGTGCTCAAGGAAGCCACAGAAGGCAGACAGGTATGAGAGGAACTGGAAGAATCAAAGCAGGAGTTGGAAAGATGGTTTAATAGTAAGCCAAAAGTGAAAATATTTTTAGCATAAGCACTGCGGTTGGAAGAAAGTGAAGAACGGTCTCAATATTTTTGGCCAGAGTAAAGAAGGCAAAAAGTGAGCTAAAAGCCATACAGATAGAAGGTGGGGCCCAAGTGGAAAAGCAGGAGGAGGAGATGCTGGAAATGACAAGGAGATTCTACAAAGAACTATACCAGATGAAGGAAATAGGCAGAAAGAAAATGGAGACTTTTATGGAAGAGACTGAAGAAAAAGTAGAGGAAGAGGAGATACAGAAGATGGAAGAAAAGGTAAGTTTAAAGGAAGTAGAGGAGTGCTTAAAAAAATTGTGAAAGAGGAAAATCTCCAGGAGCAGACGGTTTGCCCATGGAATTTTACAAGAAATTCTGGCATGGGTGGGGACAGATATAGCACAGATTTTGTCAGAAATAGTAAAAAAAGGAGAGGCAGGGAAGGACTTTACAACTGGAAAAATAATTTTATTATTTAAGAAAGGGGAGAAAAAGCTTCTGAAGAACTGGAGACCAATTACTCTGCTAAATACAGACTACAACTTGTTGGCAAAGGCATTGACTTTGAGAATATGGAAGAACCTGAAAAAAGGAATACGTGAAGATCAAGCCTGCACAGTCCCAGGCAGGAGGATTTCTGACACAATTCATCTGCTAAGGGATACACTGGCACACATTCAAAAAGGGAAATTAAATGTATCAGTATGAAATTTGGATCTGGAGAAAGCATATGACAGAGTGGATTCTGATTTTATATTTGAAGTGTTATGGAAAATGGGTTGATAGGAGGGATAAGACTATTATATGGATAGGTGGAAAGCCAAGTGCTAATAAATGGACATCTGAACAGAGCTTTTAAAATCCAAACAGGGATAAGACAAGGGCGCCCATTGTCATCAATATTGTTCATTTGTGCAATGGAGCTGCTAGTGCAAAGAATAAGGAGAGATAAAATCATAAGTGGGGTGATGATACTGGGAGGGGGAGAGGTAAAGTGCAATACTATATGGACAACATCAGTGTAGTGGTTAGAGACAAATCATGAATTGAAGGGCTACTAAAACATACAGTGGAGTATGGTGAAGCAACTAGGGCTAAATTAAACAAAACAAAAAGCACTATAACGAGGGTGGGAAACTGGAGAGACCTAGAGAGGCTTGGACTACAATTAGTGGAGGGAGAGATCAAAGTTTTAGGAATCCCAATTGAGGCAGAAGGGGAAGTAAATAAAGCATGGGAAAAGGTGACAGAGAGAGAATGGCAAGTATTATAGTTGTGGATGCCAACCCTTTTGTACATTGGAATCGTGTTTCCACCATCATGGCAGGAGTTAGTGAAAGTACAAAGGGAAAAATGTGCATTCTTTTGGAAAGCGAAAAGAGACAAGCTAGCTGAAATGGAGTGAGGTATAAAGCAACCCCAGGCACAGGTGCCAGATTGTGGAACGTGAAGGCATTTTAGTTGGCATGTGCACCTTGGAGTGGATCACAGGGAAGGGACTGGGGCTGGGGCTGCACTGCTACAAAAAGGATTAGGCCCCTTGTAGCTGCTCTGCCACCCACCCATGGTATGCCAACATCTTACAAATTGAGGTTGTGGATGTTTTTGGCACTCTGCCCAAAAATGTTGCCAACCCCTGGTATAAAGCAAGAGAGATGGGTGGATGGAGGAACTGTCCAAGGGAGAGGTGCAGGGACAAAGAAATGGTGGGATATGTATTTTGGGAGTGTACATATGCAAAGGGAAAGGGCATGGGCGACTGGTGCTACCTTAATCAAGGGGGGGCGGGGGTTTCCCTGTGGCCAATCTCACCAAATGGGGGTGGGGGGTGGATGCGGCACTACACTCGCACTCCCCAGCTGGCGCTCGTAGGGGGGCACCGATGCTCCCACCTGCCCCCCCTGCCCGTCGCCAAAGTGGGGAGTGCGGCCTGTCAGGGTGTGGACCAGCACTCTCAGAGGGTGCACGTGCACCCCCATGCGTCCCCTAAACGTCGCCACTGGGAAGGGGTATGCCATTTTCTGAGTATCATAAAAAATAACCCAGCCCTTAACACAAGAGATGTACTATAGGGAGTCATCCCAAAGAGGCCTGAGGAAACAGTATTAAGGGCGCTGTTAGCAAGTGTTAAAACCAGTATATGGAAAGTAAGAATCCTCTGGGTTTTTAAGGGTTTGGCTTTCACTGAAAGAGAGTGCCTGAAGCTGGGGCTGCATGAACTGAAATACTACATTTGTCGGGACAAGGAAGAGATTGGAAGAGAGGAGGTGGAGAAGAAATAGAGGAAAAAGGACTGGACATGCTTGTTTAACTGAACCAAAAGACGACTGATTGGAGGGGCAGAGAGTTTCAGGTCATTACTGAAGGAATCGTTTTTTTAAGAGGGAGGTTAATTGATATTCATGGGTCCTACATGAAGAAATAGAGTTTCATAAAGGGTTTTTCTACAGGAAGTTCACACACGTCGTTTAAGGGTTTAATATATGTAGTGGTATATTTTTGATATGTAGCTGTTTTGTGATATGAA
Organism: Alligator sinensis; assembly: GCF_000455745.1. Lineage (NCBI taxonomy): Eukaryota > Metazoa > Chordata > Crocodylia > Alligatoridae > Alligator > Alligator sinensis. Next base: position 2,503,609 of record NW_005841887.1, on the reverse strand, counting down.
AGCTTGGTAGAACAAGGATGCTCAATATGTGAAGCTTTGTAAGTGTAGAGTGATAAGTGTATTTTAAATAAAATTTGTAATGAAAAAAAAAATGTTTTCCATTGGTATGCTCGCCCAATGTGGGCCATGTGTTTTATAGTCATGCTCAGTGTTGACTGCATGTAAACAACTTTGTAGTTGGTTTCCATGACTGAGCACATGCTGCTTTCAGCAGCAGTTTAATGATAGGCAATGTATTTAATGAAGTTTTCTTGTATGCAAATATAAGACGGGGTAAAAAACCTCATCTTATATTCAAGTAAATACAGCATATGGTTTTATTTTCAAAGGAATCTAGCTCAGTTAAGTCCTGAATAACAGAAATCAGTGCTGCTTCAGCTTTATTATATATAATATAT
>NW_005841887.1:2498640-2503201 GCF_000455745.1 Alligator sinensis | reverse complement strand
TATATATAACCTTACCTTATATGTGTTTGTGTGTGTATAGATACAGATAGATAAATTCATATAAAAGAAATGGTCTCCCATTGTTTTGCCACTCTAGATAGATAGATAGATAGATAGATATACCCAGTGGCAAAACAATGGGAGACCATTTCTTTTATATGCACATATGCACGTTACAAACATACACACATATTAAAATATCTCTATTTTTCAAGATTGCAAAAAATTATTGTGACAAACTAGATGCTGGTCCTCTCTGAATTAATCCTATCTGAATTGCATTAGTGTCATCCTCACTATACCCCAGTAGCCGCAAAGGCTATAAAATTTATGATATAACATTCAGAATTAATCTGCAAATATATACTAATTCACACTGACCTTTTTTCAAGCTGAGGCCTTTTTAGCACTCACAGTAGGTTTAACATTGCCCTACTGAGTGTTATTACAAAGCAGTCAATGGTTGTCCATAATTACATAATGCAAATGACATTTGCTTTTTTGTTTGAGCTTATTCCCTCAGATGTTTCCTTCTTTTATCACACTCTTCACACATCTGTGTCCCTGAAATGGCACTGTAAACTCCTCCTCTTCTGGTCCCTAAGTCCCTCTTTCTGTCTCCTCCTGACTGTCACACAGACACCGCTAGCAGTCTGGACTAGCACTGCTCTGACATATCCCTCTGACATAGGTTATGTTGCCAGCTGGTAGGAACAGGTGTACACTGATTTCACCATCAAATGGCAACACACATTTGGCTCCTGCCCAACTCACAGGCATGAAAAACCTGTTCCCTTAAAATTTCTTCTGAGATTGATGGACTGTTCTTTGACACAGCATCCTGTGACTGTTTCAGCTCCCAGATTGTTTTGCGTTGTTTGGAATTGTTCAACAAAAAAAAAAGTCACCGAGAGCTTTCTGCGAGTGGTGATGAATTATTCATTCTTTCCCCCTCTTTCTCGATCAGATTAAAATAAAATATAACTTCAGTGGAAAATGCATTAACTGCTGGCTGCCATGAAATGAACACCTTTTGGAAACTAATTAATGCAAAACAAATTAGAAATTAGAATATTCACCTTAAAAAGACAAAGGCTCTCACCGTAATATTAAATATCATTCTACGACATCTTATACTCTTATGCAAAGACATTTATTGAAGAAATCACCATACAGAATTTATATGAGTAGTTGAATATGATTAAAGCTATGTTTTGACGACTCCTATTAGTGAAAACACAAAACAGTTACCGTGTCCTAATATACTATAATTTGCAAGGTGATGTTCTGTGTTTTCTCCGTGCCACTCACACTGGTCGGATACTTAACAATTCTGTTCCAAGAAACATCTTGGGGCATCTTTGTTCTGAACCGATGCTACGACTAGGTCTTTGATCAAAGACTGGGGTTTATATGTACTACTTGGATAGAAAGAAAAAAATAATAATTATAATGCGCCATCCAATTTTTTATTTGCAGTCACTACTAGATGTTTGACTGTGTACTTGATGGTACAATTAGGTCTATGATTTGTACTTTGTGAGCCATTGCTAATTCGCAGCTGAAAAACTATACTTTCCTATTAGGGCACAGATTACATTATCTTGTGTCCTACAGCAAAACACTAGACATGAAAGGTTAACTGCTGCAAGTCACAAATAAGCTAATGTTATTTTAGTCCAAAATAAGATGAAAAGTGGTGGCACTAAAGGGAAATTTTTCTCTCTCTCTCACGTGTGCGCGCACGCATTCGCTCCAGCTGTTCCTCCTTTTACATTTCTCTTCCTACTGGGATCATTTTTGTTCTTTTAACATCCCTCCCCCCCCCATTTTTAAATGAAAGCTCCTTTAAAAGCTTGCTGCTTACATGGCGAGTCTAGAATACAGTTTATTAATCTGAATATTTTTAAACCAAACTTCCTAAAATATATTCATATTAAAGGATGGCTTTGTGTGTGTTTAAGCCTGTGTAGGGATATGCAGTGTAAAAGGGTCGGTGCCATGGTAACTGCTATGTTGCTTTTTTAACTGGGTGACTCGCATCTACCTACCCACTTGTTTTGTACAATATATAAAGGCATTGTCCCAAGGAAAAAACAATGAATTAGGTTCTCTTAGCTCATGCTGACTTGACAGCTATGTTTGGTGGATATAATACAGTGCAATTCATATAAAAACTGAAAAGCCTTGGTTGAAAGCATGCACCTAAATCTCTTCAATAAACTGCACTGAAGATCAATTCACATGTATTTTTTAAAGTTTTTTAGAACATGACATGAAAGGCAGAAGGCAATGTACCATCTTTGGACAGTGAAGCAGGTTACAATGGAAACGAATGTACATATAATACCATGTAATATATGTAATGAATATATGCAAATAGTATATTTAATATACTATTATTTATTTACTATTTTATATATAAAATAGTATATGACATATATTACATGGTCTCTCTCTCTCTCGATATATATATATATATTTATGTATTATATGCATTATGTATTTTATATATATATATATATATATATAGAGAGAGAGAGAGAGAGAGAGACCATGTAATATATGTCATATACTATTTTATATATAAAATAGTAAATAAATATATATATATATATAAAGAGAGAGAGAGAGAGATCTATATCTATATCTATACATCGATATATAGATATACACTATCTATATATCAATATATAGATATATAGATATACACATACACATCATGTAATATGTATATACATGGTATATATAAAAAAAATTGTGCCACAAAAAAGATTTCCCCCCCAAATAGTTAATTAGGATGCAATACTGGTTATTTTAAGCTTTACAAAGGAATTCTTTACATAATAGAGTGTCTGCTTCGTGCAGCTTATATGATAAAATTCTCACCAGTCTTAAAATGACAGATGTAATATTACCTTTAATAAGTGTCTACCGATGCATGCAAATTGAATTAAATAGTGGGAGTACAAATTTGTCCGATAATTAAGATAAAAATTCATGTCAGCTTAAACCCTGGTGTATATTAGTAACCCTGTATACTTCTTTTTCCCTGTTCTCTACCAATTATTTTTAGTGTCGAATTCTTGATTTCTGTAATATGCAGACTTAAAAATGTTTAAAAAAAGATATATGGGAATTATTAAACAAACAATAAACTTTTTTTCACAGTCTCTTCAATACTAGCAAAATTATTTCCATCATTTAAAAAAAAAAAATCAAATAGCTTTACAAATCTTTCCCAGCTCCAAATCCTATATATTGCTATATTTTCTAGCACAGCTTAAATATAGATGTGTATAGGGGATAATAAGTACAGTTAGGTGGGAAATGTGTTTTCACAGTTTGGAAAAATTTGCAGGATTTTAAAAGTTTCTCATCCCACAGTAGGACAAAACTCTGCAAGCCAACATCACAGGTGCAAGCCCTAAACACCAAGCCATTAGCTAGTAAAGGTGTACTGTCCAAAGACTCCGTGTGTGTGTGTAAAGCACTAATTGGGGCAAGACAGCCTTGGTTTCCCACGTGGCAGCCTTAACCACTGGACTATAGAGTTGGTCCTTTTCCCAATATTTAATTCTTTAGACAAAGTAGACAAGTTTACACAGACGAGGCAACTCCCAGAATACCAAGTAACTTGGTGGTTGGAGCTTTCAGTCCTGATGTGAGGAGGTCAGGGGAAGGATCCGAACCAGGGTTTTCCCCCCATTTGAAATGAGCACCCTAAATTACCTAATTCTAATGCTCTGATTTTGAACAGAATTCTCCCTGGACCTGAGCAACCTTTTACGATGCTCGAGTCCTCACAATGACACGTTAGCCCAAATTCTTGGAAAACAAATTAAGAAATTCACTAAGAAATTCACTAAGAAATTCATCATTTGGAAATGAAATCTACAAGGACTGCTTGTGAGATTTGACCATTGTTAAAATGAAATCCTTGAACTTAACCTGTCAATCAAAACAATGTATTTAAAATTTCAAAGATGGCTCCATTAATACAGAATAGTCGGGGGGCTGTACTTGCAGTGCTTTTGGTGTGGGATCTGTCCCATAGTACACACAACATACCCATGTATATATTCACAAATGTATCATACATGTTCTTTATCCACCAGGTGTGCTCATCATTGACATCAAGCATTAAAAACAAACCAAATTACAAAACAACTAGAACTTTTAAACCTGATTTCTTGCCTGATTCAGATGAATGTTGCTGGGATGGTAGCCCCTTCAGAGAGCATGAATGCCTGCCAAGTTTCAAGGAGATAGGTGCAGGGGTTTCTGGGAAACTGCACCTAAAACTGTTCAAAGCAAAACTCATGACACCTGCTGGCAGCGGCAGCTTCCTCTCGTTCCGTGCGTGGATGTGGGGGCCCTCACCCCCCAGAGGGCTGCAAGGCTGTGCTGGCCTTCTCCCAGGGGTGTGGGTCCCTGGATCTGAGTACTGGATAAGAGGAGGCTGCCGCTGCTGCCTGGGACTGGTGCTGGGTGCAGCCTGTGCCCAGTCCTGGGGAAGATTGTTGCTGCTGCCAGTCCCCGGGGGCAGCGGCGGAGCCCC
>NW_005841887.1:2493245-2498584 GCF_000455745.1 Alligator sinensis | reverse complement strand
ACCTGTGCCCAGGTCGGGGGGAAGTTTGTTCCGGCTGCCAGTCCCAGGTGGCAGCGGCAGCCTCCTTTCATCTGGCGTCCAAATCTGAGGGCCTGCACCCCCAGGAGGAGTCTGGCACAGCCCTGCAGCCCTCCCGGAGACCTGTGTGCCGGGTGAGAGGAGGCTGCCGCTGCCACCTGGGACCAGCGCTGAACCCAAGTAAGCCCTGCTTTGAAACTCGAAACGTTTCAAGCACTCTCATTTCATTTCGAAGCTGCTTTGAAGCCTTTTGTTTCATTTTGATTTTGCTGTTTCGAGCTCGAAACACATCAAAACAGCTTAGAAACAAAACACCCGGTGAAATTTTGCATAGCCCTACTATTCAGCACTCACTCCCCATTGGACACACTCTTCCTACACTAAAAGTGCTTTTTTGAGAGTTAATTTAACCTACTTAAAAAGGTGGATTAAGATGGTCGGGAGGGTTCTATGGTTGGGAGTCTAGCCTAAGATTTGAGGGACCTGTGTTAAAATTGCTCGTTTTGCCACAGGCTTCCAGTGCCTCATTAGACAAGTCACTCTGGATAAGTCTGCCCTGGAGACTGCTGTGTAGTGCAGAGGTATTTCAACGTCTGCTATATCAAGCAGTCTACCTAGAGCAGCACATAGGTCTGTGTGGGCCAACTTACTCTGCTTCCTGCCAAGACTGGACAGCTTCCAGTATGTGAGCTAGTCCAGGTATATTTGCATGACAACATAGCCATACCCTTATTTTCTCTTACTTTTGAAGCTATAAATACCACTTCCCTACCTCACAGGGGTGTTGTGAGGATAATTGTATTAAAGATAATGAGACATTCCAATATTCCAGTAATGGGAGCCATAAGAGTACCTAAAGCAGACAGATAGTTTTAAAACATGCATAAAATGTACCTGCAAACAAAAGGGTGAGCTGGGTTTAAAAAAATTAATGCTTGGTAATAATAGCCTTCATGCTACCTTCATTTTAACACCTCATTTGGCAACATTTTAAGCATTATACAGAGCTATATTGTAATAAGTGAGATTATAGTCTTGAATGGATTTGAAAGCCAAGAGTGGCTTAATAGAGAGAATAACATAGAGACTATCATTAACTACCCTACTTTTTTCATGCCACACCCCAACAAGGCAGTCGTTACATCATTACGGGACGGCAGAAGAGCAGGGCTACATTCAGCAACATGTTTTAAATATCCTTTCACATCTTAATCTGCACAATTTCAACAGCAAAAGCAAAGTTCAGGTCTTGCAGGTATAAGAAAAATACCACTTAATATCAGGGTTGGACTTGCTTAGTCCCGAGTAACTTTCCTTTAAAGAGTTGGCACTTGATACAAGACTAACATGTCCCTTGATGAGATGTCCCATTCTTAAAGAAACTAGAAACCAAAGGGGGAGCTGGAGATGTTCAGGCAAAATTTCAAACCAGGTCCTCTAAAGAAAGCAGAGGTGTAACTGGGTAGTTCTGCACCCTGAATGGCCATGCTGCTGCCGGCAGTGGTGGTGGCAGAGCCAGGAGAAGGGTGGCTTCTATTTTGGTGGCCCATCTCCCCACCAGTCAGTGTCTAGTCATGCTTTCCTTTAACTACACTGCTGAAAGAAAGAGCAGGCTTTTTCTTCCATGAGTGGATAAAAAGAGAAATAAGATTGGAGTGTAAATATTTGAACCCTCAAAACTTCAGTTTGCTTCATCCTAGGGAACTTGTATGGAGCTTTAGGCACAACAGCCATTCTAAAACTAACTATCCAAGTTGACTACCATGATGTAACACCTTGGGGGGGCAGGGGGGTTGGGTGAGATGCTAAAGAAAGTGCCGAGCTATTTTGTTTGCATGAGGTCCAACGGTGTCTGAAAGTGAATGATTCAGTCACTGTAATCACGTAAGGAAACCCTTTCCCCTCTCAGCCACCGGTGCATATCCAATCCAGGTGGTTAAGGACCACAATTTGCTGCATCCAAGGACTGTTCCACAGGTTCATATGAAAGGGTTGGTGCACTAGTGTTGCAGAACAAAAAGGAGCTATGTCAAGGGACAAGAGCAGACATTGCAAACCCTACTACTAACTTCCTCAGAGAAAAGGGGTGGTGGCCTGCATTTGTACCAGGCACTGCATTTGTCTGGGTACTGCGCTGCAGCTCACGTGGCTGCCTACTAACACAATGCTGAGCAGAGCACCTCACTGCCATCCCATATGCAGTGACGCCTTCAGAAAAGTCTCAAGAGGAGCTCTACTTTTCTCTGTAAAACACTGATCACATTTTTAAGCGTGTTATATAAGCAGACAACGGTCTTTATAATAATGGAAAGCATATATTAAAACTTGCTAAATATATAGGAACTGATTCTCTTCTCATGCTGGGGAGAATTAGGAGCCAAGCTACAGCAGTCAGCAACCCAATGAAATCCTGAGGCAACTTGGTACAACTGCTTTTAGTGGGAACTCTGCCTATTTACGCTGGTGATGAATTTGTCCCATCCACTGCAGACAAGACAGTACTAAGGTGTGTTTATTACAGACTGATGTGTGATGGTGTGTTTTCTATAATCCTTACTAAGTAGACCCAATAAAAAGAGAGTTTGTGACAGGTAGCAGGTATTAACATTTAACTTCCTTGCCTTTGCTGGGCTCCTTGCCATTTTTTTAAACAGAGCGTGGTTGGTACGTTAACATACACAGCTATTCAGAACTATAAATGACTATTTATTCTGCAGTCTACCCTAAAGGTACAAACTATATCACAAATAAGGGTATACTGGGGAAAAAAGGCTAACTGTGGTCTTTAATTTGTCAATAATGATTTTAGACCATGACCCTTAATAGGACACTGTCACTTGTGCTGTGATTTATGCCTGGTGTGATGACATCAGTACCAATACTGCTGATAAAAGAACACTTATATTGAAGCAAACAGGATGATGAATGGAGTACAAGTCTACTTACTCATCTCATTACTGACTCTTCTGTTCACCACAGAGCTAATGTAGCGAGTCATTGTCTGCCTTGGGAGTATTTTGCAGGTTGGATTTAATGGCACAAGTGTGTGATATGTACTACAGCCCTGGTGTTTGAAATGGCAAGATCATAGATTTTAAATATATGCACATTGGGTAGTATACATATCAAAGAGAAAATAACTATTTCAAGTCCAATTTTAAAAGAGGAAACAAGATGAGAATGCTTTCTAGTCTTTTCTCCCCCAGTTTTGCAAGGTTTGTGAATAGATTAGATTACAAAGCAAATTAAGATTCTGTGGATAATTTTGACCAATCCAGATAAAATGCTTACCAGTATATTCATATGTGCATGTGTTTTAATAGTATAATCAAATACTTTTAAAAGGAAATTATTGGCCGTGCAAATATAGATGCGTTAAAACATAGCTATCTAAAAACTATGTTTTCATTAGTGAATTATTTGTTAGTGGCACCAGTGTTGTAGTAAATAATGTAAATGTTAACGTTAGCCCTAATCAGATCTATTTCTTAAGGTATAAAGAGTGTGGGCTATTAATGAAAGAGTCTTTCAGCATAATAAGGAGGGAAAAGAAGTCTCCTGGGACTCTTCAAGGCATGTGCATGTCACCAATAATTCTGATAGCCCTTGAGTGCTAGTGACTTTGCATGTTGAGAAGAGAAGCAAATGCAGTTTTATTAGCGCAGTTTTATTGCTGTGGCCAGCTGCACTCTTTTCTCTATAAAAGGTAATTACTTCCAATAGTAACAAGCTAATTGATTGCTAATTAAATCAATTGGCACACTAACCGCTGTCAGAAAGTGACAGATTAGCTGGTCACATGACACTGTGTTAGTAATGAAAAGTGGACATGGTCTGAGTGTGATTGACATACTAGATGAAAAGTGATTTGGGATCTCCTAGGTGGTCATGAAGAGGGCATGGAAAACATGATTGATTCAATGGTGACTGTCAGAGAGGAAATGAGAATTGAATGGGATTCAGTGTCTGCCCTGGAACCTCACCACATGATACTCCAAGTTTTTTCACATGTAAATAAGCTAGACAGGGTTTTCTCGCAAATGAAAGGCAGGGTGGGGGAGGAAAAAAGGTGGAACAGAAAGTGAAACTTTAAAGTGTGCCTTTAACAGCAATACTTCTTTAGAAACTTAATTTTGTTCTTATTAAGTAGAAAACAATGGCACAGATCTTCTCTTGCTGCAAACTGCTGTACACCAATTTGTATAGTAGCTGAGGAATTGTCCCCACATGTTTGTCCATTGATTCTGATAGCTACAACTCACTTCTCCACCATATGTGGGGGAAACATCTTCATCTTATTGTATCCTTTTGCAGAATTTCACGTAGTATTCAAAATAAGGGGAGAAATCATCTCTTTATACCATTATTATTACTGCAGTAAAGATTTTAAAGGTGACACTGATTAAAAGAAAAAATAAAACAACAACAACCAAACAAAATAAAAAACCCAAGCTGCTTGGTACGCCAATGGTAAAAAGCCTGAATGTATTATATGACATGAAATGATCTCCAAACCTCAGTTTTAGGACCCCAACAATAGCATTAACATTTCATTTGGCTTCAGTGGTTGGGTTTTGGGGTTGGACTAGATGACCTCCTGAGGTCCCTTCCAACCTTAATTTTCTATGATTCTATGGTTCTTTAAGAATTTTGTGCTAATATTTTTACTGGAACATGTTTCCCATTTGATATGCAGAGAATGGGCTCATCTACATGAGATGCTGACTGAGTAATAGCCAAAAAATACTGCACAGAGGTGCTGTTATAATGAAATTTGGCTCCCGGGGCAAAGCCTGCAGCGGCAGCCAGCCCTCTCTCTGTGCACAGATCCAGGGGGTACATGTCCCCCCCATGCTTGTCCAGGGGTACATGCAGTGGCAGGAGCCACACTCCCTCCATCCCTGTGCCCCCTGGATGAACGGCTTGTGGCTCTGTCCCACGCCCCGCCTGGGTTGGGTAGCACCTGTTGGTGACCATGTCAGTGCCCAGGGTGGTGCCCCGTCCTTGCTACAGCACTGTTGCACAGTAGTGTGTCACAGCATGGACAGTGCTAATATGCTCCCATGCAGTATTATTAGGCTACTGCACAGTAGAGTCACTTAAAAGACGTGCTGGCGTTACTGCACAGTAACTCTGGCTACTGTCCATTTATTTAGTACTAGTATTAGCAAGTACTAAATAAACACACACTAACAACTGCGCAGTAGCATCCCATGTAGCCGCGCCCACTGGTTGCCATTAGAACTTGAGTCACTGACATCAGCTGCTATTGATGTCAGTTTTTCCCTCCAGTAAATAAGCCAAGCTGGCAGTACCATCTC
>NW_005841887.1:2482537-2493221 GCF_000455745.1 Alligator sinensis | reverse complement strand
TCCCTACAGTAAATAAGCAAGAATGGCAGTAACATCTCTTGGCAAATGTTGACTTTCAACAAGAACAGCCGTCATAATGAAACATAACTATGTCTGCTAGAGAAAACATGAGGATATTTTCCTAAGTTGAAGGCCTTATTCCGAGGATGGACTTGGTCATTTGTGTGACCTATTTTTCTAGCCATCCCAGTTCTGAAGCGAATTGGGTACCACTGGGGTTAAGTCAAATAGTTCTTTGACAATTTAGATTTGTTTTGAGTTTGGTTGTAAAGACAGTCCAGCCCATTCCCTTGGACATTTATCTGTATCAGATCCCCGACTGGACTGGTTATGGTCAAGCTGTGAGGCAACGTAGTAGTTAAAACTTTTTTTTCTTTTTTAAAGGAAATGAATCATCTGGTCTTATTCTTTATCTCATCTTATCTCCCTCATTCTTAGTCAATTGCTTCCAAAGCTTTCCAAAGCTGTCTAGGCTTAGATCTTCTGTAAAAAAAGTGCCTCTGGCTACAAGTACCTTTGTTTGAATATAGAGAACAGAAGTCAAAGCAACATATCTCCCTTCCCAATCTCCTGACAACTTGTCAAGTTACCAAACAGTGCAAGACTAAGTATAGAGAAGGATGGATTCACCATCTGGAGGTTTTCTTTCTGTGTCGTTACTGGTTGGGAGATCTAAAGGACTTCAGTGATTTTCGTACTTCGGGATTAGAATGCCCACTCGTATAGCTCAGTGTAATTCTATTTTAGTCAACAGTTAGTAAATTAATCCTTCAACTAGTTAAAAAAACTAGCTTCACTATAGCCATTAGGATCCTGGCATTCAAAACAGCTAAAGGTAAGCCACTTCTTAATTCTAACACTACTAACTCAAGGTATAATTTCCATGTGACATACTGCTTCTGGTAACTTTCCTCCACGTATTTCAACATACTATGGCATCCGTTCCACTGCCTATGTGCCAGCCCAGTACAAAGTAATAAGTGCTTCATTCATAAAAACTAATGATTTAAATCAGACATGACCTAGTTTTTTAGGCAATTCATTAAACTTTGCCCTTAGACATGTTTACAAGCAGGGATTATTCCAGGTGGTGAGTTTTTAGAGATAAAATCTCCAATGAGAATGACCAAAAATGTAAGGTTTGTGTCTGGTTCCCACTATTCCCAAAGTTTGAATACATTCTTATCTAATTTTATAATTCGGGTCATTCTTTAACTTCAGTGCTTTGAACTAGTGTAGCCCCTTCTCTATTATTTGAATACAGCAACATTTCCCCCAAATCCATTTAAAGTGTCATCGGGTTTTCTGTATATTTACTTCTTAATCCTAGCTGAGTATAAACTGGTTTATGGAAGATGCTTTCTTCTGGTAGAATCAGTATCTATGGTTGAATTATTCATTGATAATTTATCCAACAAAAGCAGTAGCCCATTTTCCTGTTTGATGCAAACCAAATGCAAGCTTAATTAAGAATCTATACTCTTATTTGCAGCTTTTTAATGAATATTTCTTGCAAACGAAGTTCAATATGAATTTGCAAGTATTATTTTCTTATATATTACTGCCCACTCTCTCTCAGGATTTTTTGTTAGCAAAACCAAAATCTGGGTAACATGTAGTTTCCTTGGTGAAAAAGAACAAACACTGCATCCTTTATGGAAGCATCATGACTTTGTCACTCCCTAGCTAAACTTAGTTTTAAGTACCATAATTGGCAGAAATTATTAGGAATGTTTTGTGTGCCAAAATTTCTCTGTGTCTCACTCTTTCTCTCTCTCTCTCTCTCTCTCTCTCCCTCTCACACACACTTTTGTTAAACATCAGCAATACTTCCAAAAGCACCAGAACCCACACTTCAATCATATGATAAATACCTGTCACTTCAAGGTGATGTATTTAGCTTCTCATTCCTTACACTAAAGGCTTAACTCTGCCATTCACAATACTATAAATAATAGACTCTTAGTTCTTGAGCGTATCCATTTGAGGATCTCAAAGCAATTCTCATACATTAATGAATAAATCCTCACAGCACTCAGGGGAGACTTCCATCTGAAATATGAACGAACTGCAGCTCGGAAAGGTTTATGCCATTTTTTTAAAACCTGAATCACTAACGGTAGTCAGCTAAATGCAAAATAAACATTTCAATATTGCCAGCTCCAACATTTATGAATTAACAATCCCTATCTTCTCCTCTCCACCAATACACAACCATACCGACACACACCCCCACACATACAATTATAGTATTGGTCTAAATATCATGAGGTTTTAAAAATGTAAGTTTAGAGTTCTTTTTATTTGCCTTCCAGCTTTTTAGCCACCAGGGTTTATTCAGCTCATGTTTTCAGGTTTTTCTCTATGACGCACTACAGATTGAAATTTAATTTAAAAAATAATGAAAGATGAGATACTTGCAAAATGATTTGAATCTAGGACCCAGGGCTGGAACACAAATATTGTGAGACTGCAATAAAAATCACAAGACTTGGCAACACTGCTACTGTACTGGAGTCAAGCAAATGCCTCTTCTCCAGGCTGATGGGAGGATGTTCAGATTTCTGCAGGTCTGGATATTTCCTCACCTTATAATGGGCCATCTTTGGGTGATCTTACTTATTCTTTACACCTTATTTCAGTGGTTTTCAAACTTCATAATGTCACAGTACCCTTCCATACAACTTCTTTTGCTGTGGAACCCCTAACCCTATCCTAAAGACTGATGCAGACCTAGGTGACCTGGCTGCACAATCGCAGTGCACTGCCTCCTGGTCTGCTCCACCATCACCCTTGTCTCTTTGCAGAAACCCAGATGACCTATTGCAGAACCTCGAGTTTCTACAGAACACAGTTTGAAAACCAGAGCCATACATTATTCTAGAGCTACCTGAATGAGGTCCTGTAACAGGTTGCCATCCCCGGTGGCATTTTAGCGGCTTGTGAGGGGCACCTTTGAAGTCCTTTGATACCTCACTCCTGTCTCTGGGCCTGCCGCCTGCTTTACTCATCTGCCACGTCTTGATGTAAATATTGTTTACTTGTTCCTACAAGTGGGAGACTGCCTATTGTAAGCCCCGATGAACAGGGCTGTCCTTGCATGCTCCGACCACCCCTATATATGCCCCATGCCTAGCAGATGTTGTTTGTAGTTCTCTGTTGGGGTTCTCAGCCACCATGGGCTTTCCCCTCAGTTTTCCTCTAGCTAGACCTACCAGCCTAAACCCACCAGATAGGGTTTGACTCAGGCTCTAGCTCCTTAGCACTCTCTGGGCCCATGGCCCACCTTTTGTGCTCACTACTGCACCGGACCTTCTGACCCCCTTTCACACTGTGCCCCTGGGTGCTGAGCTGTTGAGTCCTCCGCCTCCTCAGGCTTAGCCCCTTTCCTATAGCTCAGGCTACTAGGCTAGATGCACACACTAGGACCCAGCTTCAAAGTCCTATCTTCCCACAGTCAGCTCTGGGCCCCCAGCCTTGTACAGCTGCACCCACTCGTGCACCAGGCTGTTTATGAATGTGCCCTATGGCGCTAATGAGGGCTCCTCCTCTCCTACAGCCTCAACCACAAACCACCGGAGTGCCACTCAAACACAAACAGTAAGCCCCTGGGCTATAAACAAAATAAAGTAAAGGAAGGCAGTCTGCCAGCTCACATTTTCCATGTCTCTGTGCTTCTGCTTGCCACCACCTGCTGTGCTCCTTGTGGGGCTGCTGCCACTTCTCTGGGAGTCATCAGGAGTCCACCCTTTCTGCAGCCAAGTCCCCTCAGCCAGCTCAGTCCAGGGTTTTTATAGTTCTGGCCTGCCCCCTTCCGGTCACCTGACCAGTTGGCAGTCAGCTTTTAACCCCTACCCTGCCAGCAGGATGTGCCCTGAACGTTCTCGTCTTAAAGGGGCAGGCCTGCTTTCTGGCAACAGGGCTAAGGTTCCCTGTTGCAGGTCCCCAAGCCAGTTTGCTTGACATAAATTAATAACAACACTTGAATGCAAATTCTATTGATTTCAATGGGACATTTCAAGGAGGTAAGACAATCAAGATGAGTTAAGTGGCCAAATGGCACTACTCACTTCAGGAATGAAATTCTACTCAAGACAAATAAAATTGGCAGAATATTAGCCTACTTTCCCCCTGTCAACCTTGTATAAGAGAATAAATGATTCTCTCCTTTTCATCTCTCTATCACAAAAAATGCTGGAAGATATTATAAGATGTTTTTCTCTGCAAGGTTTTGGCCTCACTGCTACTTTTTTGCTATTACCCATAAATGCACCTGCTGTCAAGTTTTGAAGCATTTCTTACAATGAAATATTTGGGGGTGGCTGAGCTGTTGGTAAAAGTCAATAAAAGATGATGATAATATCTCCAAGGAGCTTTCAAAATTAGAGCACAGTTCTAATTCAAAGAAGCTGATACGCATCATTGGGTGCGTCTTCCATTCACATTCCATATGTTGCTTCATTCAGGCTGTGCACTTATTTCAAACAATATTTACAAGACAAAGGAATTTAGTGGGGGATGTAGGAGGATGCTGGCTGGAGCACAAGAAACTTATTAATTGCTGTACCACTAGGGGATGTTCAATGGTCAATTTTCAGGAGCAGTCACAGATTTGGGGGCACCTAACCAGAAGCTCCTAATGACCACACAGTCAGGGATCACTTAGAAGTACCATTCCTGCATTTGCACAGATGATTCCTGAGATCCCTTCCAACCCTATGATTCTATTAGTTAAACTGCAGTGAGGTATTTAGTGTCTTCATGAAAGAACATTTATGGTTCAGTATTAATCCTTTCTGTACTTAGAGATCTAAGTTAATTTCTGGCCTAAACAGGAGCAATGATTTTGGACCTCATAATACCAGCACTGATCTGCCATACAACTGTGCAGTAAAATAACACGCAGAACTTAATGTTGATGTAGTAGGCTGGTGGTAAGCCATCAAGATCTGTGAATCCCTTTCTCTAACTTTCCTTTATACTGATATGCAAGAAAACAAACAAACCCCCAAACCCGAAAACATTGCTGTGAGGAGAAATAAGTTATCTTCCCCGGTTACCTAGCAAAGGTCATAGAATCATAGAAAATTTGGGTTGGAAGGGACCTCAGGAGGCCACCTAGTCCAATCCCCTGCCCCAACCAGGCCCATCCTCAACTAGATCATCCCAGCCAAAGCTTTGTTTAGCCAGGTCTGAAAAACTTCTAAAGATGGAGATTCCACCACCTCTCCTAGTGATAAAGTTTTTCTTAATATCTAACCTAAACTTCCCTTGTTGAAACTTGAGACCATTGCTCCTTGTTCTGTCTTCAGCCACCACTGAGAACACCCTACCTCAGGGGTTGGCAAAGTCCAGCCTACAGGCCAGATCAGGTCCGTGGTAGACTCCATTTCCCAGCAGCCCGTGCCCACATTGCTGCAGCTGGTTTTCATGGAGACTCCAGGAGTGGCAGAGCCATGACAGCGCTGGGCCAGGGTTTCCTAGAAACCAGCCCCAGTAGCACTGGCAGTGCATGCAGCTGTGTGGGGAGCTGCTCCAGGGCTGGGATCTTGCGGTAATGACAGCATGATCTGGAGCTGGGGCACAGCTACAATCTGCCAGGCAGTGGACTGTGGTTCTGCCCCAGCTCCAGACCATGCTGTCACCGCTGCAAGATCCCAGCCCCAGCCCTGGACTGGGAAGCTCCCTGCCCAGCTGCATGCCCTGCCAGTGCTGCTGGGGCCGATCTCCATGGAAACCCTGGACCTGTGCTGTCACAACCCCACCACTCTCAGAGTCTCCATAGAAACCAGCTGCAGCAACATGGGCAGGGGCTGCTGGGAAGTGGAGTCCACAGTGGGCCCAATCTGGGAAATGGAGCCCAGCTGCTGGCTGGATCTACCACTTTGCCCACCCCTGCTCTTGTGCCATCCTCTGTGGAACCACCCTTTCAGACAGCTGAAGGCTGCTATTAAATCCCCTCTCAGTCTTCTCTTCTCTGACCTTAATAAGCCCAATTCCTTCAGCGTCTCCTCAGAAGTCACGTGCCCCAGCCCGTTAACCATTTTCATTGTCCTCTGCTGGATTCTCTCCAATTTGGAGGTGGGGGTGGGGGCAAAACTGGATACAGTACTCCAAATACTCAGTTCTCCAGGTCCTTCCTTTTGATATTCTCAAAGCACGTTACAAATGTTAATACCGACTCTGGTTAGGCAGATATTGCTAGAGACAGAGATGTATGGCCTGATTTTTCAAAGGTACTGGGTTCCTGTAGCTCCTATTAATTTTAACTGGGAGTTGAAATTAATGGAACTTCTACTGAGTACTCCAGAAAATTATTGACTGGTTATTGACCACAGAAGAAGCCAGGGCAGGGTCAGAAAATGAACCTGATCTTCTAATTCCAAGTTTTGAAAAATAAAGTCTCTCTTGCACTCCTTTCTCAACAAAGGGACAACTTTACTGGAGTAATTACTCTGGGATAAAGAGTCCATATGAGGAGTTATTCTGGAACTGCTTATTTTGCTATAGCTATGCTGCTCAGTTTCCCCATATAAATAAGCTGTAAGTGTGGCATTGATAATGAGAGCTTCAGGGCCACACAATTTAAAAGGTACAATAAAATTAATCCAGGTTATTTTCACAGCAAACCTTTACACTATACGTTCCTTATTAGACTACAGCAAGCAGAGACTATTTTGCTAGAACTTGGAAGAAGAGGGCAGTATGAAGAGGCTGAAAAGCAAGGGTCTTTTGAAATAGTTGCTTTTATCCATATGATTTGTTCTGTATTGTTCACGATAGTAATCTACATAAAAACCAGAGCACGGGGAACACAAATAGTGCCAGATGTGGAAAAAAGCCGAGAAATACAAAAGTGCGAGGACATATTGTCACCTGGTAGAAGTAGCTCTACTCACTTCAGTGCATGTAGGCCAATGTTGACATCAGCTAAGGATGTAGCTATTTGCTTTCTTAATGCTATACTAAGGCACAACTGCATGTAAGCATCCTTTTGGGAAGAATCAACCAACACGCTACATGGACACTTTTCAATATCCTCCATGTTTTGGAAGTGTTGAAGTGATGTTACCATGGAAAGTACTGAAATTTGCCACTTACAAGGAAGAATCCACACCCTAAAGAAAAAAAAGGAGCCAGACTGAATAGCAGCATCTTTCTAAACTTGGGCAAGAAACAAAGCATCATTCCCAGGAGACTCATCCTCTGCGGCCCTACAGCTAACAGCCACAACTGCAGACATACTACACAACTATGTAGGAGAACATCAGAAAAACAGAGAAACCGTCTTCCCCACTTAAACCTAATGCAGCTGGTCAAATCAAAGATATCACCCACAAAAATTCTTGTTGCTTATCAAAAAATCAGAAATATTCAGGGTTAAATCCTAGTTCACCTATTGGGTGTCTAAAAGGATTTAGGTGCATTAATATTATTCTATGGCACCCTGCTTGAGCCCCTGAATATCGACTAATGCAACTCCTTTAATGAGGTTCTGTATAACTTTGAGTCACAAAATGGCCTCTAGGAAGACAAGGACCCACCCACCTTTTGTATTTAGAGGTTTTCAGGGACTCAAGCAGGTTGGAATAGAATTGCACTAAGCACCTAAGTCAACTCATGCGCTTAAAAACCAGAACAGAACCTGCCCCCTTAACAATGTCCACATGATGGGAAATCGGCTTTTCTTCTGTAAACACAGAGTTAGTAAATAGCCAAAAATAGGAATTTGCATCCTGGTGAGAAAAAAAGAGCAGAGATTGCAAAATGTTTTGTGTGCTTCGACAACTAGTAGAAGCTGATTCCGAGGAAAGAGTCTTTCATTTTCAACATGATCAAAATTATAACCAAATTTAAAAGATGAATCAGTGCATTTACCTTTAGTACGGCTTGTTAAGAAGAAACTAAATTCTCCACTCTTTAGGTCATTCTGCAATCTCACCAGCCCGCCTCGTGGGATCTGGCATCTGAACTCTTTAAACTCCAAGTTCTTCTACAGTCCACAGAATGTGGTTCCCAAGCTTCTGGTTTCATTATTAGCCTGACGACAGGAATCAGACAGGAAGCTAGATGCTGAGAAGTGATCTTCAATAGTCTAGACTTTCCCGTGGGTACAACTTTGTGCAGACTGCCCCCGGGGACAGGGATCCATTTTCTTTTAACTTTCTTTCCAAGGCTTTCACATCGAGTCAGAACTAAACTTCATTTGGAAGAACAAAGTCTTCTGCAAAATGGAATGAATGCTGTTCCCTGCACGGATCAAGTAAAGAAAAAATATATAGGCACATTTAACTAGTGCTTTGTTGTTTTATATTTATAGCAGTTAGCAATAGGATAAGCTGCTTATTTTTGATCACGTCATGCCAAATATTTTTCCTTCAGCCTTTGAGTGCTGAGTCTACTTGAAAGGGAACAGAACTTGAGTCCAATCCAAAGGGATTCCTTGCTCTGGTTTTGAACTGCTGGACAGAATAACACACTTGATCTCAGCCTGCAGGTCTGTATTTCATAATGGCCAACACTATTTCAAACTGGCTACTTTGTACGTTTGTTCTTAGGATTGATTTCCTAACTTTTGTGTGCTTAACAGGAATACCTTGAAATGTGCTGGATCCCTGTACAATTTGAAACCGTGTAATGCTAATTGCATATTTCTAATTCTAATGTGGCAATTCAATGGGCCTGATTTCTCATTGACTCAGAGCCCATTAATCTTCATTTAGTTCAGTAGGAGTTACAGGTATTATTGTACAGTACCCAGGGATGCTAGATGACTCGCAGCCTAAACTGGAAGAAATGGTTCCTGCTATTGAGAGATCACAATCTAATTTAAATGCTATGGGACACAAAAGGAAACAAAATAGTAGAGAAGGGCAGCAGAGGAAGGGGGACAGGAGTTATAACAGAAGTATGGATCTGCTAAATATGGTAACAGTAATATTACCTACATAGCAAGATCTTTGAGGAGGGAGCCACCATCTTGCTGTGCCACGCTACAACACCTAGCACAATGGGTTACGGACCTGTGACTAGACCTCTTGCCTTCTACTGGGAAAGCAAAGCGGCTTTTGGACTGATTTAAGACGTTCATTTGACCCCTGAGGATAAAATCCCATGGTACTGAGGGCCAAGCAGATAAACCAAACAGTGAGACTGGTAGAGCAGAGGGTGGGCATAGCAGTGATATGAGACAATGATAAGATACAAATTCAGATAGATAAGGACTGAGTTATGTAGATGGCCTTGCAAATAAAGACAGCCTGGACGTGCCTACACTTGCATTAATGAGCTTTAATTAATGCGCATTAGATCTAGTACCTCCAGGCATCTATACAGGAGTGCAGAGCCTGCTCTGATGCATTGGAACTCCAGCACGTTACAGCAGACTCGATTAATCAAGTCTGCTGGAGCGTGGCAATTACCACGTTCTAGCAGCCTCCTTCGTCTCATGTATCAGCACCCCAACACTTCCAAATGGCGGTGGGAGTGTTGAACTACAGCTCATCAAATGACCTGTAGTTCAAGCACCTCCACTGCCATTTTTAAGTGCAGGGACACTGATACACGAGACACAGTGGCGCTTTAATTAAAGTGGATTTTGGAGCCTCTCTAATTAAAGCACCGTCTCTCCCACCCCAGGAGCAAGGGTAAAAGTGAAGTACTGAGAAAATTTGCATTAGCTAAAGAGCACAGGTTTTAAGTGACACTTAATGCTCATTAGCCTATTTTTCTGTTTAAATAGCATGTTTTTAATGCTCACTAAAATAGGCTAATGCGCATTAAAGTGCATGTGTAGATGTGCCCACAGACACTATTTTCAGTCTGTGGGCGTATCCTGTGGATTATCCTGTGTGAGGATAGGCAGTAACATGGCTTATGACATTCCTTTTAAATCCTTTACGTTTCACGTGTTGCAACTAAAACTAAACTTTTGGGATGTGGTTGGGATGTGGCTTTAAATCCTTTAAGTATGTTTGGAGAGGGCCAAAAACAATAAGAACTGTTGCTATATTTGGACCCTTAGGCACAACCCAATTCATGTCATCATTATCTTTTAAAAATATATACATTTAATTAAAGCAATATGAATACTTCATATTAATAGTGATTTGTGGTGTTTGTTTTTTCAGGGCAATAACTAAAAAGGAGCCTTTTCATTTATTTATTTATTTAGAGAAAGCTAAAGTGAGCAGCTCCCTCTTGAAGACCACAGCTTATAATGGGTTATCATTTGGACACCTAAACCAAAAATTCCCTAGGCACTTTTGAAAACCTTGGCTAATTTATGTAGCCATTTATGTGGTAGATGAGTGGGAAGGTTCAGTCAAGGAAGAGAGCTGTGTGGAAAGACAAGAGTAGATGATGCATTTCAAAGAACTCGGTCAATGCCGGGTTAAAGAAGATTGCAATATTGCTATAATTAGGAAGCTAATATGGCTTTGGGAGGACATCAGTGCAGTGCTTAGCTCAATATGTCAATGCTCAGATACCAAGGTGTTGGGCACAGTAGGAAACCCAACTGGATCTGAATATAAATGTTCAAGAAGATGGGGAAGGGGCAAGAATATTGATGATCCTTTAGGTGCAGCCAGTGAGAAAGTGGCACTGGTCAGTCCCAGGCAGATGGTGAGCAGATGATACCTAGGCTGCACATTACAATGCTGCCAGTTCACCTCAGCCCTGA
>NW_005841887.1:2463552-2482527 GCF_000455745.1 Alligator sinensis | reverse complement strand
TCTTCCAGTACTGGACCACTCCTGGCCATAATATGCTACTTGTGCTCAGTAGTGTTGTTTGGCTTTCTATGATACAAACCGAGCCCCTGTTGGAGACTATTGTGCCAAAAGCGTTTCAGTAGCGACTTACTGACTTACCTTTTAAATCAGTTTCCAGGGAGGAAAAAAAATCAAGGGGTATTAATTGATAGTACTCTTTGCTTCCGATTTGTATTAAATGTACAACACCATAAGGATATGGTTAGGGTGCTAAGATAATGAGATGCAGTGTTTGTACTAGAAAGCCCATTATTGCAGCCAAGAAAGCAGGCTGCAGGCAAATTTGTTCACCCCTTGAAGAAAACCACACACAAAAGAGTTTTACTGAGGAGAGGTGTTTTGGAAAGGGTTAGGGATGGGGGGATGCTGTGTTACAGCAGGCAGAAGGGTCAGTGGATTTCATTTTCAGGTGTCAGTTGGTTTCTGTTTAACATGTTCATTGGGAACCTAGACTTACCTAGTGTAGTAGGCATAACTAAAAAAAAACTTAAAGGATATGAACAGACTCAAAGCTGAGGGGTCAGAATCTTACTTGAGAACAAGAAATTAAAACCTTAAATCCTTACTTCAGATCAGTAGACCGTCTTCAGATCCTTTCAAGGGTGCTGCGGGGTGCCACGCTGTATTAGCACTGCCAGGCGTGCATATATGATTTCCAAGACAAACCCAGAGATTCCAAGTAGGATTCCATAGGGTTACGTGTTCTGACCTGCTGTGATCTGTCTGAGATCTTTGCAAAAAATGAATTGTGCTATTATTTTTATGTAGTAAAAAAAAGAGAGAAAAGAGAGCTGGCATTTTCAATTGGTGCTTTGCATCTGAAGAGGGGTGCCTTGAACCGAAGAAGGTTAAGAACCACTGCTTTAGATGATCATGGATGTACAGATCAATGACCCCTAGCTGCTTGTGAAACCTTAGCACTTTATTGCATACTCTAGCTATAGATAATGAAGTGCAATAACTGGGGACACTATCCAGTAAGGGACTCAACAGCCTGTATGGTGCTAGAATTTAGGAAATTAGCTCACTGAGTGGAGGCCCCTGACTGAGTTGTCTCTGCTAGACAACGAGAGAAGTGTCTCACACTGGGATCCAAAGCAGCCAGCCTAATGTCCGACTGCTCAGTGTGCAGCTGTCTATAGGAACCATTGGGGACAGAGGTGAGTCTTAAGTCCTGCCCTCCAGGTGCTTCACTCCGGTCTAAAGAAGACATCTCCATCCAATTCTGAAACAGAGTCTGAAACCCTGTTCAGGTGGTGGACTTCAGGGGATTTTCACTGTAAATGGTCATTTGGGGCAAGTTTGGGGTAGCACTTGAATCACATTTAGATAAAGAGAAATGCATGCAATTCAGGCAACCCCGGCTTAGCATTCTTAATTGATTCCTGAAAAAACGAGCGTTAAGCAAGACGAGCGTTAAGCAAAACTAAAAGTATCTGACGACCCAAGATCACAACCATAAGGGTTTTTAATCACCCAAGATGGTTATTGCAAGTGTTATAATGAAATTTGCTGAGTGCTAAGTGGAATCAGGTATCAATTTAAAATGAGCGTTATAGCGAAATAGCGCTGAGCAAAACAGCGTTAAGCGGGGGTTGCCTGTAACATGGTAGTGGAAGATTCAATGAGTAGGTACATAGATAGCTGGGCTTGGCATATCCAGGAGGACTGCATGG
Organism: Alligator sinensis; assembly: GCF_000455745.1. Lineage (NCBI taxonomy): Eukaryota > Metazoa > Chordata > Crocodylia > Alligatoridae > Alligator > Alligator sinensis. Next base: position 2,480,812 of record NW_005841887.1, on the reverse strand, counting down.
TGACTTGCCTGCTGGGTGCAAAGGTAGCAGACCTCACAAGATGTGTAAATAGGCTACTAGGGAGTGCTAGGGGAGGAGCTGGTGATCATGGTCCATGTGGGTACCGGCAATGGGGGAAAGTGTAGCAGAGAGGTCCTGGAAGCTAAATATAGGCTGCCAGGTAGGAGGTTGAAGTCCAGGACCCCCACAATAGCATTCTACCTGTGCAGGGCCAGATAGACAGACAGAGCTCCAGTCTCAATGTGTGGCTGAGATGATGGTGTAGGGATGAAGGGTTTAGGTTTATTAGGAACTGGGGGACCTTTTGGAACAGGAGGAGCCTGTACAAGAGGGATGGTCTCCACTTGCACCCAAACAGTACCAAACTGCTGGCATGTATCATTAAAAAGGTGGTAGAGCAGCTTTCAAACTAAGAATGCGGGGAAAGTCAACAGGTGCTGAACATCACACAGTTTGGATTGACACATCCCATGGGGGTGAAATCATAATCAAAGGAGATAAGAAGCAGGGAGGGAGTACTCAAGTGAAATGCAGAGAAAACCAGCACGAACAAATACATTTACTGAGTAATGAGGCACACAAAAGTAGCCAACCAGGCGACAAGAAAAAGTATAAGTGCTTTTATACTAATGCCAAAAGTCTAAGATCCAAAAGAGAGGAACTTGAATGCTTAGCAGCAAATAACAACATTGACATAATAGGTATCTCAGAAACATGGTGAAATGAGGAAAACCAATGAGATGGTGTAATATCATACAAACTATACAGGAACGATAGACTAGGTTTTACACTGGATTCCTCTTATTGGAATCACTTTGGGAAATGGTGATTTGATTCTATTAACCGGCATTTCCATTAAAAGGAGACTCGTTTTTTTAAGAATACAGAGACTCACTCCTCCCCCACAGCCATCTGGCCCTGCTCACACCCCCTCCACACAGCCTCTACAGCCCTGCTGGTGCCCCTCGTCCCCCATCCACAGCCCCCTGGCCCCCCCAGCCCTGCCGGAGAGGGCCCCCAGCTGCCAGAGCTACAAGACCAGGGAACTGGGTCTGCAGTCTCCTTTCCCCTGCAGGGTGTGGGGGTGGGCTTGGGTGTGGGGGGTGGGACCAGCTCCTCAGCACAGCATGCACTCCCAGAGGGGCATGGGGGGAATGGCACCCCCTTGATCTCTACATGGGGTGAGAGCAGTAAGGACAGCAGCACACAGTTGTGCCCCTCAAAGCTACCGTGCATGCAGGGGGTGCACTGCCAGGGAGCCCGGCGCCCACCCCCAGATGAGCTGCCTGTGGCCCAGTCCCACAGTGGTATCAGGCTACTGTACAGTTAGCATCTTGTCTAGACGCGGCCATTATGAAAGGTTACTTTCTAGAGCAATTAGTCCTAGAACCTACAAGAGGAAAGGCCATTCTAAGTAGTGCTCGGATTTGGGGTAGAGGAGAAATGTTACTGAGCCACTCTGCAATAGTGACTACAGTGCAATTGGGTTTGACATCCATGTAGGAGGGGAGACAAAGACAAGAAGAAAACCTATTATAGTAGCCTTTAACTTTAAAAAGGGGGACTACACCAAAAGGAGGAAGCTGATTAGATAGAAGTTAAAAGGCATTCTTGAAGAGGTGAAGAACCTGAAAACAGCATGGGAACTGCTTAAAAACACTACATTGGAGGCACACAGCCAATAAAAAAACCACAAATAAATAAAAATGGAAAGCAGCCCAAAAGAAAGCCAACGCGGTTAAGTGGCAAAGTTGTAGAGGCAGTAAACAGAAAAAAAGGCTTCTCTCAAAACATGTAAGACAAATCCTAATTAGGAGATTTAAAAAGAGCCCAAACTCTGGCAAATCAAATGTAAAACCATAATAAGAAAAGCTGAGAAAGAACTTGAGCAGAAACTTACTTGAGACAAAATGTAACAATAAAAATTTCTGTAAGTACATTAGCAGCCAAAGACCTGCCAGAGAGTCAGCTGGGTCTTTGGATGATCAGGGTGTAAAAGGGACACTAAAGGATGTAGGGCCATTGCCAAGAAACTAAAGGTATTCTTTGTATCAGTCTTCACTGGGAAGACGTTAGGGAGATTTACTCACCAGATCCATTCCTGTCTATGTACAAGTCAGTGGAGCTGACCCAACCTGAGGTTTTAATAGATGATGTCATAGAGCAGGGCTGGGCAATTATTTTGGGTGGAGGGCCGCTTACTGAGTTTTGGCAAGCCATCGAGGGCCGCATGACAGGCAGCAGAGAGCAGATTAATATTAATTTTCTAAATTGTTTGGGGGCCCCATGGGCCAGATAGAATGGCTTGGCAGGCCGCATCTGGCCCACGGGCTGCATTTTGCCCACCCCTGTCATAGAGGAAAACGATAAACCAAACAGCAGCTGATCACCAGGACCCGATGCAATTCATCCTAGGGTCCTGAAGGAGATCAGAGCAGACATTGCCAAACTCCGAACTGTCGTATGCAACCTATCACTAAAAACAGCCTTGGTACCAGAGGACTGGAGTATTGCCAATGCAACTCCAATATTTAACAAAGGCTCTAGAGGGGACTCAGTAAACTATGGGCAGGTAAACCTAACTTTTGTTCCTGGAAAACTTGTAGAAACAATGATTAAATAAAGAATTGTTCAGCATATGGATGAACATGACTTGCTGGGGAGGAATCAGCATGGTTTTTTCAAAGGGAAATCATGCCTCACCATCCTGCTAGAGTTCTTTGAGGGTGCCAATATGCAAGTGGATCCAAATGGTCCAACTGACATAGTGTAGCTGGACTTTCAAAAAGCCTTTGACAAGGTACCTCATGAGAGGCTTCAAATGAAGTTAGATAGTCATGGGATTACAGGGAGGGTCCTTTTTGGTTCAGACATTGCATCAAAGATAGGAAACAAAGAGAGTGAGCATAAATGGTCAATTTTGGGGATGGAAAGAAGTGAGCAATGGGGTCCCCCAGGGATTTGTATTGAGAGCCAGTACTGTTTAACATATTCATAAATGATCTGGAAAAGGGGGTGAGTGGCAAGATGGTCAAATTTCCAGGTGACAAAATTATTAAATGGGGTTAGGACTAAGGGCAGGCCATGAGGAACTACAGAAGGATCTGGTACTATTGAGCAAATGGTTAGATTGAAGCAAAGTAGGTAAGTGTCAATTGATGCACCTGGGCAACCACTCCTTCCCCACAAACTATACCTAGACTATGATGGGCTAGCTCTTACCACAAAGGAAAGAGATCTGGGCGTAATTGCGGACAGTTCGCTAAAACATCAGCTCAGTGCTCAGCAGCTGCCAGAAAGGCAAAGAAAATGTTAGGAATAATTAATGGCAGTGTAAACAAAACAGAAAGTATCATTATGCCACATTATAAATCCATGGTGCGTCCACACCTTGAATACTGCGCCCGGTTTCGATCCCCACACTTCAAAGAGGATACAGAAGAACTAAAGAAGGTACAGAGAAGAGCAACAAGGAAGGTCACTGGTATGGAGGGGCTTTCATCTGAAGGGAGACTGAAGAAGTCAGACCCATTCAGTTGAGAAAAGAGATGCTTGAGAGGAGACATGATAAAGGTTTACAAAATAGTAAATGATGAAGAGAAAGTAAATTGGGGTTTATTATTTACGATCGCTCACAATACAACAACTAGGGGGCACAAAACGAAAGCAGAAGGTAGTAAGTTTAAAACTAACAAGAGCACGTTCTTGTTCGCACAGCGGACAGTTAAAGCCTGGAACAAATTGCCCGGAAGATTTTGTGGAATATGATAGTTCAGCCACATTCAAAATGGTTTTGGATAAATTCTTGGAGGAAAGGCACATCGCTGGCTATTGGGCATGGGGGTTAGCCTTTGAATCAGAACTTCCTAGACTCTAAATGCTGGAGGCTGCAAGTGGGAGAGGGAGAATGGGAAAACCCTTGGTCATACCCCATCCACTTTCCCTTTCAGCATCTGCTCTCTGCCACTGTGTGGCACAGGAGACTGGGCAAGATGGACCAAGAGCCAGTAAATGGCAGTTTTGTGTTCTTATGGTCATCATTCTTGGATGCTCAGAAGGAGTCTTCTTATGCCTTTACATTTCTTTAACCTTAGTAATTTTTTTCATCATTTTCCTCCCTGCCAAGGCATTCATTTTTCTTAAGAGTTGTTTTCTCTAGCTAGGGGTGGCTGCATTGTCATCATCCCCTTCACCACTGCAAGGATTTTCCTTTAGACCATGATGTTCTTAGCTAATCCAAAGGGTAGTCGCTTTCTGACATGACAGAGAACCCAGTAATCACTGAAAATGTAACTCATCTGCATTAGCAAAGATTAGGATCTTATTACAGGATGATTATGAGAATGCTTCCTTTGGACCTGACACTGGAGATCCACATTGGAATATTTATTATCCTTGTCTGATGTTGAAGAACAATCAATAGCATTTGCTTAGTGGACATGTAACCAGATTGAGAAGTCACCACTCATAAGAGACAATTAATTACCCATTGAAGAAGTCCCCTCTTTCCTATGAATATAATTAGGCATTACACTACCTGATCAATAGTAAATGTAGAAGGTTAGTGGGAGCATAAGACTGTATCTTCAGCTCATTGGCATGGGAGACTGAGGATTTTTTTAAATGTCTCGAACAACAGTATAGTTGTTTTACATTTTATGAAATATAAATCTTAATCTGGGATGTTTCTTCATTTTTAAGTGATTGCAGATTGTACAGTAGGCTTCCTCCCCCCGCAACAAATCTTCAGTCCACCTTCAGCTTCCACAAGCTGTCGGCACACGGCTTGATAACATGGGCTTCAAAATATATGTATGCACAAAGAGGGAGGAAGACAGAGAAAACCATTTTCTTCAAACTTCCTCAAGCTGTTGCTGATGGTTTGGCTTAAGATGGAAGATTTTCTTAACTGAAGACCAAACCTTACTCAATAAAGTGAACGGAAGATGAATTTCGGTTGCAGGGAATAGATACTTGCAGGAGGCAGAATTATAAATCCCTTTTTTACTTCAGATTTGATTTAGAGGCTTGTAAAATCGTTCCCTTCTAGAGATATAAGTACATTCCTATACTAAAAAGAGGAAAAGCTATTTAGAGCACGGTCTTGTTCAGCTACACATATTCATCAATGCCATCATCTTCCTCATCTTTACTTTCTCTGAGTTCACTGGTAGATGAATGGCTCCCCCCTCCAAGTCTTATCTGACTTTCTTCTCTGCATGTATTAGCATTATAGTCAAAAGATAAGATTTAGTATTACCATTGCCTAATAATTTAATAAGTAGACCCTGGAGAAGAAGAATAGAGGGAGAGAAACAGGAGTTCTAAAATATGGCTCTGAAAAAACAGAAACAGAAATGCTAAAAGATTGCTCTGATGGAGCTGTTCATGAAGAATCAAGCTGGGAAAATGGAAGAATGACACAGACAGAAGGCAGTAGGGGTTTTTTAACATGGGCTCAGACAAATGGCAGGGAATGCCAGCTTTGGGGACCCTTAAACATAGCCCACAGATTCCTCAACTTTTGGTCTTTTTTGGTCTTTCCTTCAATGTGGCCCTCTTCCTCAGTGCCACATGCAGGAAGGACAGCTGCATCAGCAGTCTTTCCTGCCCAAGTACAGGGGGGATGGACCTGATGATCTGTAAGGTCCCTTCCAGCTCCTAACATCTATGACACTATAGGGAATCCTTGGGATCATTCAAATTTTGGCAAGGTTCCTATGCCAAGCCATGGAACTTCTAATGTGAATATAGGAAAAGAAAAGCTCCCCATATTGTTCTCCCAAGATGTAGTGTAACTTTTGAAGAAGAACACACCTACTAAGGTTGGCTCATGCATACCATTTGGCCACATGAACAGTCTTCATTTTTGTGGGCACTACCACTGAATTGCACAGCTGTTTGGATCGTGGGCGCATCTACACAAGACGTTTAATGAACAGGAGGCAAATTCTACTGCGCATTAGCGTGGCGGGCAAAATCAGTGCTAATGCACTTATGCACAGTAGATTTAGTCTAATGCACAGTAGCACCGCAAAAAAAATGTTCATCTGCACTAATGTGCAGTAGTGCCAATTATGGCTCATTAAGTTAGTACCTGTCATTATGGTGCATTAATGAGCATGTAGACATGCCCAATAAGAACTACTTGCATGAGTCATAGCCTACAAGATCAGCCTATATATCTGGAATCACAATAAATTAGTTGGGTTAAAATGGATATGAATATCTCCAGGATCTATCATCTTTCATCCTAAATGATCTCAAAGCACTATTATTAACAGTTGTACATATTCTCTTCTTTCACTGAGATTCCTACCTTGACTACCTGTTCCAGTCAGTCAGCCACTTCTCCTTTCCATTGAAAAGACAGTGAGACACCAGCACTGAGACAGCAGTTTAGGCACCACACACACACAAAAAAGACCCAAAATTCACAGCCTGGTGAGATAAAAATAGGAGACTTGCCTTGCCATTGTGTGAGGATAGTCGGTAATGTGGCTTATGGCTTTCGGTCCTTTTAAATCCTTTACATTTCACATGTTGCAACTAAGACGAAACTTTTGGGATGTGACTTTTAATCCTTTAAGTATGTTTGGAGAGGGCCAAAAACAATAGGAACTGTTGCTATATTTGGACCCTTAGGCACAACCCAATTCATGTCATCATTATCTTTTAAAAATATGCACATTTAAGTAAAGCAATATTGATACTACATATTAATACCAAATACTGCGTTTAGTCATGTCTATGAGCTAGGGAGGCAGCTAAGCCCCAGACTGAGGATCTAAATTATTCCTAAATTCAGCTGTGTTCAGATACCTGGAGTGAAGCTGAAGGACCATTAGAGAGATAAAATCAGGCTGTAAAGTTTGAATCTGGAGCCCAAATCTTTTCCAGAGTTCAGATGCAGAGAATGAGAATTGGATTCCTCATTCAGGCACATCTCTCCCATTATTCTTTCAGTTATATTTATGTTTTCCCCTTTTTATTCATATGTTAAAAGCTTTCCCACTTAAAAACATATACTAGTTTCTGCTGTTTAAAAAAAACACATAATATGAAGCATATAGTTATTCTACAAGACTGTCCTCCAAATAAATATGTTGGTCATTTTATGTAATAATCTTCCGATATGCTTTTAAAATCTGCATGTGAATCATCTTGCATGTGTATTGATTATAAGTCAAAATCTTAAATACCATCTCTGATATTTTGCTCTTAAACTTGAAGAAAGAGAAAAGGGCTGTTAACTAAAAATATTCTAAATATATTTGGTGAAAATGTGATGGGCCAAATTGGGACGTGTTTACTTTGGTTTTTTTTAGGGAGTAGACTAAATATTTACACTGGTATAAAAAGGTAGTGAGCAGAATATGCAAACCCATTTAATTTTCACTTGTCTAGAGGCATAATAAGAAGAAGTGTGCGAAATGTGCTGTATTTGATTTGGATTTGGATTCGGCCTGAATCGGGGACAGTGATTCGATTCGCTGATTCAGTACACTGTCCCTGATTCAATTCGGCCAAATTTGAATCTGAAGATTCGATGCTGATTCAGAGATCAGAGATTTGGCCATAGATGCAGCTTTAAATGTTTTTTCTACATACCTCAAGGTGCCAGGTGCAGCTCATGAATGCTGCGCTGGTGGGGCACATAGAGTGTCCCACAGGAGCGTGGGGAGCCCCCCACGTGCTCGGCAGCGAACCCAGAAATGGGCCGGAAGTACTTCTGGTCCACTTCCAGGTCTGCCACTAAGTGCACAGGGGGGCCTCCCACACCCTCCCCCCTGGCTTGGCAGTTAGCTATGGGGGGACCCCAGATGACCCCCCGACCCAGGAGGCACCAGTTGCCGAGAGGGAGAGGCTGCAGGGCCCCCCCCCAGCACACTCCCTGGAGGAAGTGCTTCTGGTCCACTTCTGGGTCTGCTGCTGTGTGTGCTGGGAACCCCGCCATGCTCTTGTGGGATGCTCCATGCACCCCAGTATTGCAGCATTCACGAGACACTTGCTACCTTGAGGTATGCAGAAAAAATATTTAAAGCTGCGTGCATGTCCAAATCATTGAATCTTTCCGAATCTCTCCAAATTGATTTGGAGGGCTTCATTTCCATTCAGAGAGATTAAAGGGTCTCCTGATTCGATTCGGATTCAGAGTTTTGGCCACCAAATCACGCTGAATCTCCACTGAATCAAATCAGCAACTGAAGCTTCACACAGACCTAATAATAAGTTGTTTTTGCACCTTGGGCAGTGGCAGTGGCCTGGGCAGTGGCAGTATCCAGGCCACTGCTGGTGGTAGAAACAGTTAAATGGATGGTGGCAGCTGCTAGTCTTATGCCCCCTCTAAGCTGGCGTCTGGGGTTGGCTATTGCATCTATCTCCATCTGTCCCAGAGGAGCTGTTTGATAAAGGAAAGCTCAGTTTATGAGCTATCCCTGAATAGTTGCAAGTCTGTTCATTCCCGATCTTCAGGTAATTTGTATCTGTTCATACCCTTACCTAGAACAGAGGCTAATTGTGTTCAGTTTGATCTCAGATATTAAACAAGGCAGAGCTAGATGGCTTAGCCCCAAGTGGAATCCAGGCCTACATATAACACATTTGTAAACCAGGTGTCTGGCCCCAGATTTCGTATCAATATGCCTTGGCATAAAATAGAAAGACCTAACCCTAGATTCATTATTCAAACAAAACTCCTTATGGCTTCAGTAGAAATATTGTTCAAGTGGAAATTATAGGGATCAGGTTGTCATTTTTAGGTTTTAGATATATGATATAGGCACCATAGCTCTTGGTTTGCATGTGTGTAACTAGCAACATCTCTGCTAAAATTAGATGGGAAAAAACAAAGAAATAAGCTTTATCTGTTATTTAACCAATATCTTGCTCTACTAAATAAAAGATATTTTCATGATACAGTTTTCATTACTAAAATGCTATAGCATAATAAATTAATTCAGTGTTGCACACTTATCTATTAGACACACTACTACAGAAATATAAAAATGTTAATTATTCATTATCATCTCTCTGATTATTTGTTGTGGCTGATAATTACATTGAATGTATTTTATATCAGTAATAACCTTCTGTCTACATTTACAACATATCATATCTGGGGGGCTTGTCAAGCTTTTTCCCAAAGCCTTTTCTTTATTAAGACACAGACCTCAAGAGTACATAACCTTTATGTTGAAGGCTGATTTTCCTCTTTCATATAAAGAGCAAATATTATAGATTAATTAATCCAGTGTGATTATAATTTAATCACCCTTCTTCCGCACTCACCAGGGATTTTGCTATTATTCAGTGGCTCATTCATATTGTTATGAAGAATAAATGCAGTCATAAAATATTTGTGTGCTACTAATTCATATAACTAAACAAAACTCAATATGTGTAAAGAAAAAGCACTACTTCATCTCACATTGCAGAGCCCTTGTGGTCTCAATAGCTTGCTATCCACTTCTTGAACATATGTTCCTGCTTTATGTTTTTTGACATATGGTCAAGGTTTTGAACTATATCAATATAGTATAAATTCAGTATAGTATAAATTCTATGGTGCATTTGCAAAAAATATAAATAAAATTAAGTATTGCAACAAGTTTAAGGTGTTTAATTTGTGTGAATCTTATATGCTATTTGTCCAGACCTATTTTTATAATAACTTTCATTTGTATCTAACCAATTTCTCTTTATTTTATTGTCAGTGAAAATATTTATTAATGTACCTTCTCTAACATCAGTTTTTATTCTGCTTCCTTAAGGGAGAAGATTGGCCATTTTCCCACAACATGAAAATCCTATTGGATTATTTCTATCTCAAATACTACATACTACAGTCTCTTTGAAGGCCAAGTCTCCTCCACATTTATTTTATGACAAGTCCAAAAAAAAAAAAAAGAACTAAAATTTCTTTTCATGAGACCTTTGAACAAAGTAGAATTTATAAGTGTGAATGAAATTACTGTTTGATGAAAATGAACATTTGAGCTACTTGGCCTTGGGACAACAGATTTTAATTAAATGAAGCAAGTTAAATTTTTTTATTGAACTTTTTTTTTTTTTTTTTGAGAATCTAAGCTAAGGCTCCATGAATGCTCTGGATAAGAGTCAAAGTTACAAGGGATACGACCTTGACATCTCCCCAACTGTGCACAATAAGCCCTGGGGGCATGCTTCCTTGGCATTGTAATTTTAGACCAATAACACATTAAAGGTTAGAAAGAAAATGATTGATGATTTGTAAAAAAAATTCACAGATCAAAAATAAGCAACCATTAAAATGATAGGAAATTAGTCATTAAGGTCAGATTTACAAGAAATACAAACATACGCTATTCACAGTTATATGTATTGTGTGTGCGCTACCGGTGAAGAAAGTCTATACATAAGAGTTTGGTGGTATATTATTATGAGGGCTGGCGGAAATATTTTGGTGGAAATTAAGCCGAAGTGTTAGTGAAAATATCGACCTTCTTCAAAAATATTACACTTCCATCTCAATCCAAAAAAAGTTCAGAGATTGCCTGTTTTCCTCAACAAGGGAAATTCAGATATGTTTTACTAAGGCTAGGAGGCACCTAGTTTTCTAACTATTTCTGTTTCTTATTATTTTGGTTACAAGAGCATTGTAGTAGCCTAGATAAGCCCAGCTACAGGAGGCAAGGAGCCTGGGCTTTACATCACTCTATAGCATAGGGCTTTCACCACAAAGCTTGAACCTGAGGTTTTTTTGAGTTCCTCAGGGGACTATTATTGTTTCACTATAATACAGGTGCATAAAAATCAGTAATTATTGACAAGAAGTGGCATTCTGGGCACCGTTTCATACAAAAGTTAATTTCTCCATTGTGAATAAAGGGTTCATAGGCTTGCCTCTCTGTGCTGAAAGAGTTTATAGGAAATAAAAGGGCCCCACTGAACAAGCCTGCTTTTATAAAGTAAGCCTGCTCTTGGGGCCTCCCAAACAATAGAATAACTTGGGGTGGGCAAGAAGAGCACTCACCCCGGGCATTAGTTTAGGAGGGGCACTGGAACCGTCTGCACCCCTGCAGAGTCTGCACCCTGGTGGCATACCCATGTCGGGAATTTGGAAACAGTGTCCGGCGGCTGCTGTTGCCACTTGAAGAGCAACAACAAGGGCAGGCAGAGCATAAAGTGGCTGTGGGAGCAGAAACCTAGCTGGGGGCTGTTCAGGACCTCCCAGCATGGGTAAATCTGCTCCCCACTCCCACCCCAGAGCCCGCACATGCTATCCCACCCCCTGCCACTCTCAGACCCATGGGCCCCCCTGCAGGGTTTGCCCTGGGCACCAATTCTGCTTGTTATCTTACTGCTCCCAAGCTACTGTCGCCCTGCAGAAGGTCTCGTTCTCGGACTGTTTCCTGAAGCTAGTCTAAAAAGCTGTTTACAGGGACTGAGCAGAACAGGTTTGAGTAAGAGACAGGACATTGCATTACAGCTATTCTCCATCACCTCTATTTCTCTTCACTGTCTGACTCTCAGGTGACCCAGAACTACCTTCGTCCCGTTCCCTAACTTCCTAGCCCAGGGGTGGGCAATTATTTCAGGTGGAGGGCCGCTTACTGAGTTTTGGCAAGCCATCAAGGTCCACATGACAGGCAGCCAGGGGCAGATAAATATTAAGTTTCTAAATTTTTTAGGGGCCCGTGGGCCGGATAGAATGGCCTGGCGGTCCGCATCTGGCCCACGGGCTGCATTTTTCCCACCCCTGTCCTAGCCTACGTGTAGAGATGTCTCTATTGTTTGCAAGGTTTTTAAGCACCCATATCTTTATATTAGGATCAGGAATATAGTTTGTTTGTGTCTGGTCATACAAATGTTTATACCTTCAGATTGTTACTTTGACACACATGTTGACCTCCTAAGCCCAATGCTTACATGTACTCCAGGCAGCTTAAATTCCTTATTCCAGAGGTGCTGGGAGGCTGTGCAGTGGAAAGAAGCCAAGACAAGAAGTCAGAGGGCAGCAGTAGGCAAGGCCAAGGGCTTGGTTTGGGTATCACACAGAGAATACTTTACATGGATGCGTGTTAATGAACCATGTGTTAAGAGTATTGGAAGAAGGATATGGTGACCTTCAGCTGCGACTGTCTATATTTCAGAAAGGACTTTGGAGTGTATGTTTTAAACAGCTGGAGGGATGTGGTACATATTCTTTGGACTAGCATGTAGCTAACAGTTTAAGGACTTCCTGAAGCACCGCCACTTTCTTCCATTGCTTTCTCCATTCCTGCCCAAACACAACTACTATTTCTCTTCATTTCCTCTAGCATGCTAATCTTTTGCAACACACCTGCCCATTGACAAGCTTTTAATGCAGAGATCAGTTATCAGTCATAAGATTGGCACCAAGCCCCAACAGGCTTAAAAACTAGGTACCTCTGTCTACATTTAATGCATGATTCATCTCTTTTGACACTGGCCACCTTGCCAGAGATCCCAGTGCTAACATCCAAGATTGCAAAATGATTATTTGTATTAAACTAATCCCTACAAGCTCCACCCAAGGTTGCAATAAGAACTGTGAAAACAGACATGGCTCCAGCCCCAGAAAGCTTACATACTAGACAAATAATGCAAACAAAAAGGTTGAAGAAAGGAAGTATCCCCATTTTGCAGATACAGCCTTTGAGGCAGAATGCAATTGTAGTGACTTGTCCAAGAACCAGAAACAGGGCTCAAGTTTTTTGACTTTCAGCGCAATATTTTATGCAGGAAACCATGCAGCCTCCTTGTGAATTATTTGCTTTTGGAAGACACCCAAACAATTTCAGCCATCATATCCATGAGTGCCAAAAGGTGTGGATCTTTGTGCCGAAAGGGGAGTTGCAAAAACCTACCCCTGTTGAGAGCACATGGGCCAAAAATTATGAGACACCGGAGAAAAAATGCAAGACGTGTCTGAACTGGGCAATCATGGAATTGTACTGTGCCATTTTTCTATAGCACAACCTCATCATACTGTTCCTCACTCATGGCAGCGTGTTCAACAGCTCTATGGGGTAGGTCTTTTTGCCTTCTGGGAAATCCTAATCACATTTGTCAGTCCCATACTAAACTATGAAGGTTTCAGTGCAAAGTATTGCAAGATTTTTACTGGAAACGAGCCAAGACTTGAGCTTTACTTCATATTTGAAATTCCAACAGGGCATTTCAGAACAACAGGGCCCCCTAGAGCCTTCCTATGGCATTATTGCTAAGAGAATTACAGACTCGTAGATATTATTTTTTTAATCACCAACATCACTGCCTATAGTTTTCTTGTGTTTTCCCAGCCTACTGCAGACCCAGCCCAAGGTTGCTTAATGTATGAAGTCTGACAAGATCACAGCTTGGGGTGATGTGTCTATAGGCAAAATTACATTGATGCTTATCTGTAATTTTTGTCAGAAACTACTAGCATGAGAAATGTTTAGCAGGCAAACATGTTACACAGCACTGTGCTTCACGAATTTAAAGAGGGAAAACAGGAAGGGAGTACAAAATGGGTGATAAAGTGGAGTCTTCCCAAATACAAGTAGTGACCATTGTAATTACAATTTTGCACTTAGAGACCCTTTCATCTGAGGATTTCAAAAGTCCTCACAAAGATTGATTAATTAAGCCTTACAGCTGGGTTTCTGTAACTCATAAAACCACAAGCATCTCACCCCCCGCAGACTTGCAGCTCAGCTCAAATTCATCAATAGCTTCTCTGAGATTGCAGAGACAAGAGAACTTGGACCCAGCCTAATGGTGTAGTGCTTAAGTAATCTCAAAGCTTGATGGGAAACCAAGTGAGTGACCTAAGGCAATTGGTAAGTAAGGAAAGGTAGAAAAGGGCTACCTGAATCTGGAATGGGCTTCCAAGGGAGGTGGTGCTCTCCCCTACCTTGGGGGTCTTCAAGAAGAGACTGGACAGACACCTGGCTGGGGTCGTCTGACCCCAGGGCTCTTTCCTGCCCAGGGCAGGGGGTCAGACTCGATGATCTACTGAGGTCCCTTCCGACCCTAAAAATCTCTGAAATCTATAGAAAATCATCCCAGCTGGTGCTTGTGGGAATGGCAAGACACCAAGAATGATCTGATTAGGAATTTGGTAAGCTATGGAGAAATTAAAAATTACATTCTGATTGAGAATCTCCTTTTTATTCTATCCAAATGCTGGCTATCATTTAACTTATAATGAGCACCTTTGCTGGATTTCTGGATCTTAGCTTGCTGGATTTCAGTGATATTGCTCTTGGTTTTTACACCTGTATGGGCAACAGCAGAAACAAAACCAAGGCTTTCTCACATGGATTTGTCTTACTCTCTTTAAAACCTACATTGCATCCCCAGTTTCGTCATAAGGTATTAATTTAATCTGTAACTGTCAAAAAATATTTACAGGCCTATAACTACAGATATTTTAAAATTAGATTAGTATTTGCAATGTCTCAGGATCTGTTGTAAAATATACCTTGATCGTATACAGCTTATAAAAACTGTTTTATACAGAAGAATGCAGGCGCCTATTTTTTTTAGTTAAGAAGTAATGATTTGGTTAGTCATAATTTGCCATTGTTAATTATACCATAAATGTCATAACCTGTCTGACTGCTAACTACTCAAAAGAGGTTCTGTTTTTTTAAAAAAACCTTGTTAATCAATGCTATGCAATAATTGTTGTGTTTTCTTCCGGTTTTTTTTTTTTTACACTTGTTGCTTGGGTTTCATTTCTGCTAGAAAGGAAATTCTTTAACTTTTTCAGGGGGGGTTGTTTAAAGTCTGATTGTTTAAACCACAGGGACCAGATTCTCACAATATTTGGTCACATATAACTTAGAGCCTCCCCGCCCCCACTGCTAATGTCAAAGGCATTTTACTGATGTGAGAGAAGAGCAAGTCCAACAGATCCAAAATACTGGTATAGAATTGATCTCATTGACTTCAGTTATAAAACTCTCATGGCTTTGGTCTGCAAGACTGGGAGCTGGTCTGTTAACAAGGCTTACAGGACACCATGGATCAAATTCTCTGTAATTCAATTGTAGTCATGGCTATATACTAGAAAAGAGTTTGTCCCCATATTCTCCTGGAGGATTGTGCAGAATGCGAAAATTTGCCTTCCCAACTATCTTCCCCACTAAACCCCTCTCCCTCGTTCATTTATAAGATCAGTGAGTTCCTGTCCTTCAGTTCCCTGCTAAACTGGCTTTAGGCCAGTTTCTAGTCACTGAAACCTTGCTCACCAAAGACAAATGACCTCTTCCAAACCAGTCTCTGCCTTAACTCCGTTCTCATCCCTCATGACCTTAAAGTGTGGGATAGCCAAGAATTTTTCTGGAGGAGGTGGTTGGACTAGATGAACTATTGAGGTCCCTTTTTGCTTCGTTTTTCTATTGTTTCAGTTACCATCTCTGTGTTGATGACTTAGAGACCCACCCCTCTTCTCTAGACCTGCCTCATATGTCCAAACTTAAAACCTCAACCCATGTCTCCAAAATCTTCTTGTGGATGTTGAGGCCTCACATTTCTATGTTGATGACTCAGAGACCCACCCCTCTTCTCTAGACCTGCCTCATATGTCCAAACTTAAAACCTCAACCCATGTCTCTGACTTCTTCTTGTGGATGTTGAGGCCTCACATTTCTATGTTGATGACTCAGAGACCCACCCCTCTTCTCTAGACCTGCCTCATATGTCCAAACTTAAAACCTCAACCCATGTCTCCAAAATCTTCTTGTGGATGTTGAGGCCTCACATTTCTATGTTGATGACTCAGAGACCCACCCCTCTTCTCTAGACCTGCCTCATATGTCCAAACTTAAAACCTCAACCCATGTCTCCAAAATCTTCTTGTGGATGTTGAGGCCTCACATTTCTATGTTGATGACTCAGAGACCCACCCCTCTTCTCTAGACCTGCCTCATATGTCCAAACTTAAAACCTCAACCCATGTCTCCAAAATCTTCTTGTGGATGTTGAGGCCTCACATTTCTATGTTGATGACTCAGAGACCCACCCCTCTTCTCTAGACCTGCCTCATATGTCCAAACTTAAAACCTCAACCCATGTCTCTGACTTCTTCTTGCGGATGTTGTGTCCTCAGCTCAAGCTCAACAAAGATAACACAGTTATTTTATTTATCCCAAATATTGCTCCCAACTACCTGCTCTTTAAGCACTGTGGAGGCACCACCATCCTGCCCATCATTAAAGTTCCTAACCAGGGTCTCACTTTCAACCTGGACTTCTGTCCTAACATTTACATTAAATTTAAATCTTGCAGATCCTTTCTACACCATATTACTCAGATATGGCCTTTTCCTCCATTCATATAGATAAAACATTTGTCCAGGTTCTCCTTATCCTGCGTCTCTATTACTACAACTTTTTCTCTGGCTTTGAAAATTATATTCTTGCCCTCCTTATGTACTTTCAGGATGCTGCAGGAAAAATGATTTCGTAACCCACTGTTCTGACCACATCACTTCCCTCTTTCCACCCCTATGCTGCCCTCTCTCACATCAGATATAAGCTGTCCATCATCACTTTCAAGGTCTCTATGGCCTATCCTCCATCATCTATCACCTCTCACTCAGCATCATGTGGTGATCATCTATATTTGATCATCAGCCCATGATGCCAGCCTCTGTCACCCACTTCTTGCATTTTCAAGTAAGTGCCTTCATGCTTTCTTGCATGCTACCCTCTCACACATGGAAGAGGCTCTTAATAAAGCTCTCCACTCCACAGTTTTATTTCAAATTCCCTCTATGTACTCTCATTTGCCATGAGAAGAAGGAAGAAGAAGAAAGAATTACCAATATTTTGACTACCTGTGTTCTGAGACCAGTGTCTAACATGCTACCCAGTACTGTCCCATTTTCTCCTTTCGTGTTTGTACAACATATGGAAAGACTGCAGCTGTATTATCGTTCAGGACTAAAGCTACTAAATGCTATGACTACAGCCAATTAGTAAATCATGTAGAAAAAAGGAGTGCAATAAACAGGTGTGGGCCGGGCAGGGTCCGGCTGATGGGACGTGAAGCTTCAACCAACTTAAGTGAAGCTTTTCAAAAGCAAAGCTTGGTTTACTTTGGCTGATAAAGCTGACATTCAGACTCAATAGCATAACACAGCAGGAAGGAAACAGGAGCAGCAGCTCTGGGTACTACCTTTGCATACGTGTATGTTGGCGGTGATGCAAAAATAGCCACCACCTATATTAGAGGCTGGACACAGCATCAGGAGCACAGCAGC
>NW_005841887.1:2440556-2460701 GCF_000455745.1 Alligator sinensis | reverse complement strand
ATGACTTAGAGACCCACCCCTCTTCTCTAGACCTGCCTCATATGTCCAAACTTAAAACCTCAACCCATGTCTCCAAAATCTTCTTGTGGATGTTGAGGCCTCACATTTCTATGTTGATGACTCAGAGACCCACCCCTCTTCTCTAGACCTGCCTCATATGTCCAAACTTAAAACCTCAACCCATGTCTCTGACTTCTTCTTGCGGATGTTGTGTCCTCAGCTCAAGCTCAACAAAGATAACACAGTTATTTTATTTATCCCAAATATTGCTCCCAACTACCTGCTCTTTAAGCACTGTGGAGGCACCACCATCCTGCCCATCATTAAAGTTCCTAACCAGGGTCTCACTTTCAACCTGGACTTCTGTCCTAACATTTACATTAAATTTAAATCTTGCAGATCCTTTCTACACCATATTACTCAGATATGGCCTTTTCCTCCATTCATATAGATAAAACATTTGTCCAGGTTCTCCTTATCCTGCGTCTCTATTACTACAACTTTTTCTCTGGCTTTGAAAATTATATTCTTGCCCTCCTTATGTACTTTCAGGATGCTGCAGGAAAAATGATTTCGTAACCCACTGTTCTGACCACATCACTTCCCTCTTTCCACCCCTATGCTGCCCTCTCTCACATCAGATATAAGCTGTCCATCATCACTTTCAAGGTCTCTATGGCCTATCCTCCATCATCTATCACCTCTCACTCAGCATCATGTGGTGATCATCTATATTTGATCATCAGCCCATGATGCCAGCCTCTGTCACCCACTTCTTGCATTTTCAAGTAAGTGCCTTCATGCTTTCTTGCATGCTACCCTCTCACACATGGAAGAGGCTCTTAATAAAGCTCTCCACTCCACAGTTTTATTTCAAATTCCCTCTATGTACTCTCATTTGCCATGAGAAGAAGGAAGAAGAAGAAAGAATTACCAATATTTTGACTACCTGTGTTCTGAGACCAGTGTCTAACATGCTACCCAGTACTGTCCCATTTTCTCCTTTCGTGTTTGTACAACATATGGAAAGACTGCAGCTGTATTATCGTTCAGGACTAAAGCTACTAAATGCTATGACTACAGCCAATTAGTAAATCATGTAGAAAAAAGGAGTGCAATAAACAGGTGTGGGCCGGGCAGGGTCCGGCTGATGGGACGTGAAGCTTCAACCAACTTAAGTGAAGCTTTTCAAAAGCAAAGCTTGGTTTACTTTGGCTGATAAAGCTGACATTCAGACTCAATAGCATAACACAGCAGGAAGGAAACAGGAGCAGCAGCTCTGGGTACTACCTTTGCATACGTGTATGTTGGCGGTGATGCAAAAATAGCCACCACCTATATTAGAGGCTGGACACAGCATCAGGAGCACAGCAGCTGGTGCTGCCCCATGTGGAGCTGCCCTGCTACACCTCTCTTCAGACTTGCCCAGGTGAGCAGGATAATTTTCCTGGTCCTACCATGGCCACTGGGTGATATTGGGCAAGTCATTTCACCTCTCTGTGCCCAATTTCCCCAAATGTTTAAATGGGGATTACATAACAGTCTCTCTAAAGCACTGAGATGTAAGGGTGCCAAGCTGTAAGTGTTATACAATACAAAACTTTGGTAGAAAGCTTGCTAAAAATTAATGGGTCTGATCTTTAGTTTTAGAAAGGAGAGAAACTCCTTCATTCATAAGAGTTCATGGGGGAGTGACAGTGTGGGGGACACACTGAGGGAAAAAATACTAGGTGGCTGTCATGTACACAGTTTCCAAGTCTTTAACAGCAATTCTGCATGGTCTCAAAAGTGGAGAGAACCAGAAGGAACGAAGGAAAATCCTAACCTGTATATTTGAAAACTCATATGCACCTATTTCCCCTTAAATGTTGCAAACTGCTTTCATTTCCAGGACAAAAACACCTCTAAAATCCACCCCACTAACCACAGAAAATATTTCTTTTATCCAGAAATTACCCTTGACATCAGTGGAGATGCTTGCAGATTAAGGTATTACTCTACGTCAGTAAGATGAGTAGGTTTGGGCTCACAGTTATGTCGAATCAGAAACAAGGTGAGCTGGCCCTTCGTATCTGCAATGGATAGTGACAAGTAGAGCTTGAAGAGAACGTGCTTTTTTCCCTTTCCCCTGATGGAGATAAAGTATTTGGCTTCAGCTGCTTTTGTAAATTAGAATAACGTCCAAGGAATTTTAGACTGAACATACGAGATAATCAAAATCTTTCAACACATAGCCAGTGGCTTTAATTAAGCAATTCTTCAGGCTGAGCTATACCATCTTTTCTAGATTTCCAAGGCTTTGCTCCTGGAAAGAGTAACATTGAGTCAAAGGAAATACCGTTAGCTGCACTTCTCCTGCTGCAGAAATGTGATTTTGGGTCAGGGAAGTGTCTGCTGATTGCCAAAGATAAGACACCGTGCCAAAGAACGTGAACACAGCCATGAGATAAGGCTGATGCAGGTGAGCACGGCCAGAGCAAGCAGTTGTCTTGACATGTAGGACAGGGATCTGGGAAGCGGACTGCTAGTACTGCCAAAGTCAGCTTAGCTTAGACATGTATCCTTCCATTTTTGATTAATGCTGGTCTGAATTTCATTCTGCCTTCAGCTTTTTGAAGCAGTGGATTGGGATGACTGCAAATTTATGACCTGCTTAAGTTCTAATTGAAGTTAACAAGATTTTTATCACTGACTTAATTGGACCCCATTTCAACACTTCATCATCAGCTTCTTAAGATCCCTGCACATCTGGCTCAACATAGCAAGAAGTATGTTCTAGGGGAGGACAAACGTATATAATCTTTACTGTTCCTATGCTTACCTCTGCCAAGCATAACTAGAGATTACTTCTCTGTAGAAGACACACACACACAAGCCAAATTTATGACTGGTGTCATTTCATTTAATTTAGGACAATCATGCCAGGAATTAATTTGGCCTCACGTTCAATTTGGTCCCAGTATTGATTCATGAGAGGAAATATAACCCTGAGTAGTTAGCAACAAAATAAAATGTTAGTTGAGAATTTTTTTTGAGGAAACATAGACCGGGTTAAGTAATTCTCGGCGGTCTTCTTTCCTTGTTCCATAAAACTATCTGAAGTACAAGCTCATGTACATGCATCTTGCACACGGCGATTTCTCAGTACCAGACTTGGATGGAGAATTTAAAAGACTCAACATTTCAATGAAAACATTAAATTAGATTTCTCCATTGCAACTTCCCCTCTCACAACCAAGGGTACACAGCGATGTACTTTAGCACGACTCCTACTAAAGGCATGGTAGATTTGCACCTGATAGACTTTTAGTAGCAGTTTTACTTGCCTACTAATTATAGGCATAAGCCCAGAATTATAAGTGTCTCCGTACAGCAGCAGGCTCTTCAGAAAACACTAAGCTTTTTAAAATGAACCCCTTCTGTAAACTCAAGATTTTGCAGGAGGAAACTCAGTATAATCTTTGCTTCAGGGCTCTAAAACACTTTGTAAACCTTGCGTTTATCCTAAATACACCCCAAGCGAATCAGCTGCCAACCATTAGAGGCAAAGTTATTCCGAGAGTTTCTTAAACTCAATAATTTGTTTTGACAAGGATAGTTCGAAAGCTCAGAAGAAAGTTGACTCAAATTTTTTAATAAACGACTACGCATGAATCATTCTCACCACTGTGGGCATATCTACATGTGTAATTACAGTGCCTGATCCTGGTAAATACAAGTACTATCCTGCTGCAACGGTTATTAGTTTCCTGCGTCCTAATAGGGGTGCACATGTAGACGGTGAGAGAGTTACTGCGGAGCTAATTAGTCAGCTTCACAGTAAACATTTCCCTGTAGACATACCCTGTGAGGAGCATTATCAAAGCCCCAGAGGCTATCTTGTAAAAGCAGAAGACAAAAGATTGCTGAACATATTAAGAAAATCAGAAGTATATAAGTGATTACTCAATTATACTTCCTCATTTGCAAGAATTGATGAAGAGAATCAGACCTTTGCAAGATACAAAGTAGATAATGCAGGGTAGATACTATCCATGTCTGTACATGTCTAGCACACGGGGTCCTCGTTCAGCACAGCCATAAAAAAACACAAATGATATGTGTTTTCATAAGAAAATTTTATATAGGCAGTTCCTTCACCTTATATCTATTTCAGTTCATCTGCACTACTGGTTGGAGGAAAACTCTTGAGACACTGGGCATAAACTGGATCAGGTTCTCCATTCATTCGTCTCAGCCGAAGGGCCTCCCCAAAGTTTACTGAAGTCAGTAGGCTGGCTTTCCAGCAACTTCGATGGACACGGCATGAAAAGTCACTCTGTAAAGCGGATAAGGAGATGTCCATATTCTTTCTAGATGTGCTTGCAATGCAACATGAGAGGAAAAGTCTAAAGGAGCACACAGATAACCTCATACTCATAGTACGGACACTTATTAGGTAAAGCAAATAGAAATATCGATAATGGATATTCACAAAATACCATTTTCTTAAGTCTTGGAGAAAAATATAGGGAGAAAATAAACTATACAGGGCCAGAGTCCAGGCGGATGTAAATCAGGATAGCTCTTTCACTTCCATTTACGCCAGAGAAAGACCTGGCGTTTCCTAGGAATGAGTGGAGGAAAAAGTGATAGTCTGGGAAGTTATGATGCCTTGGATTATGAAATCTGTCTCAATATATTTCCATTTCGACTCCTCCTGATATCATTTTCTCATAGCACTCTGAACGTAGAGGAAACATCTATTTCATTATCTCAACTAGCTTATAAATGCTTTTTAAAAATGCCATTATTTGCACAGCATAAGGGTCCTGATGCTCCCTAACAACTGTCTGACCTGAATATATTAAAAATATTGTAATGTTTTGTTACATATCCCAAGGTAAAAAAATGCAGGATATCGCTTATTAGCTTTCTCTTCCCCGACTCTTATAAAGGTTTATTTGACAGAGCGTAAGATAGTGGTGAAATCCTAAGGTAAAGGTTAAACTCTGTTTTATTATGTTTACAGGATTTAAAGGGTAAATCAGGAAGTGCTTATTTAACATCAAGTGAAAGTGGTGGATTAGTAACCAGACCGAGACTTAAAAGCGTCCTTAATCCTTAAAATCTCTGAGGGTGAAAGGTCACTCTTTAACACCAGGTTGTGTAAAGAATGAAGCAGACAGAAGCTTCTGTTTCATCATTGCCCAGTTAATCCACTGAGGAAATGAGCAGCATTGGTTTTTGCTAGGTAAACTCCTACTAAAACCAAGGAAACATAGGAAAGCTCCAACAGGAAATAATTAAAGTAGGTTTACTCCTGCAATACAGAAGGGCAGATCGGGAGATATTTTAAACTGTCTTAAACATGACACTTCCTTGAGTGTTAAATGGCTATCTTGATTATATTTTCATCACTCCTTGAATGAATAAATTAATGCTTAGTCTGTTATTTAGAGCAATGTATGGACCTTTTCAAGCGGCATTGTGGGTCACTTCCAACAGGCACTCTTCTAGGTACTGTATCATTTGGCATCGTGAGGATTAGAAAGAGCAAAAGGGCTTCATAAATACCCTATATATTTTAACTTGAGGGTTCTGGAAAAATAATTACATGCAGCTCCTCCATTGTGTTGCACAGCCCAGTGTGTAATAAAAATAGGTGTAGCTGAGTATAGTTTGCAACATTTCTTCCCTTCCCTTTTTACTCTTTAATCTCCAACCAGTGATAGGAGGTATACATTCACTGCCTATTTCAGCCTAGATTAAAGTGGGCTTTGAGGTACTCACTAGCTAGGATAAAGCATAGCTCAACAAAGCTTTCCTCCGCAAATGCTACATAAAGTGTAATATGTTATATGAAATGTTTAGAGTCCACTGTTTGCTAAATATTCCCCACTTCTCGCGTAGACAAATCTTAACTTTTTTTTGCGGGTGCGATCAATATAGAGAGAGAAAGCTTGCACATATTTCAGCTACCCGTGAAAAAAAATATTTTCAATACTAGTGGCCTTTCAATATTTATACTGAGCTCGCCTTTATTAAATCACTGGTGAAAAATAAGAAGATTCGCCCCAGCTGTAGTTTCATCATATAAAACAGCACAGACATTTATCTTATAAAATTGCAGAAGAATAGCTCCATGTAGACTGATGGAGCTGAGCTGCATTTGGCATTAGGTTCTGATTTTCTTGCCTAAGGTGTTTATGACGCATACAGTTGCTAATAGCCTATACAGTTCATTTTTTATAGAATCTGTGGTTTAAGCATTATGCTTAGCACATCTGAAATATTACTTTTTCTTTTTAAAAAATGGCAGTGTGTTTAATGTGAAAAATGAAGAGTGCTTGGTTGCACACATTTGAGAACTGCCTTAATTTTTTCACAGCCCTCATTCCTGCCTTAGTACCTCATTCATTTGGATTACAATATTTTCTTAATTAAAAGTGAACGGAAACCCAACGAAGTTGCACTTTGAAAATTAAAGGGAATTATCATTTAATCTGAGGCTACATTCTGATGAATCTATATTAGTGTCACTTTGTAGCAACATTCACCTATCGAAATGAATAGGACCTTTGTGGTGGAAATGATGAGTTAAATGTAAATAAAGGTATTGGAATATGACCCTAAATTTGTTCTTCTGGTCAACGGGTCTAACATTCAATTATGAATTCATTATTTATGTGTAGTTTTTGAACAGGTAGGTCCAGATATCAATCTGCAGTCAGATCTTCAGTGGTATAAATTGTAACTATTTATACTAGGTGAGGCTGGCTCACAGCATAGGTACAGTTGAAGTTACTTACATGGAATTGGTATCATTTCTATAACCTTTTTTTTTTTAATCTATCAAGCTATTTTGACCTATTTGATGGCCATGTGGAATCATCCCATGTGATCATGCAGGACAGATGAGTTTTGAAGAAAACTACCACAAAATTAAAAAAAAGGTTCTTTGGACTTTGTGTGCACATCTGCGTGGAAATGCAAACAAGGAATGTGTATGGGATAAATTGTTTCAAGGTGGATAATTGGATATACGACTCAAAGAGCTGAAGAAAAACTATGCATTTTAGAATATTTAAAAGAAGAGCTGATCTTGGGAAAAGATCTCTGTTAATAACTATGCAAACGGACAAAGTGGGAAATGGAAAGGTGTCAGGCCCATGTTACTTTCCTGCATCATCTATTGATGAAATGATGAATACTAGTTTACATTTTCAAAATAGTTTGCTAAAGACTAAACATCATCTATTACTTATTGCAGCTCCCAGAACCTCTGTGAAATCTACTTCGTTCAGGTTCTTCCACCATATAGTACACTCAACTCATGATGTTATCCCAAGATTAGAAAAAAAAGGAAATAAGTGTATGTGTGCTGGGAGGGGGATAAGGAGGAGGGAAGAAGCTGCAGCAGCTTAAATGCTCTCCTGGAGGACAAGATTAGGATCCTTGCTGCCAGTTCTGCAAAGACCAGGAAGTGGGACTTTAGTTTCTGTGCTGAATCATTTTTAAATCAGTTGGATGTTTAAGGCCAGCAATTTCGGTCATGCTAAAAAAATGTCGCGTTGCTCAGAGTTAAGGCTGCTCATCTGAGAGCCCTGAAATCATTTCCTCATTTGGTGAAAAGTCAGTGCATCTCCACTGCCAAAAACCTTCAGTAGGAGAAAAGAGTACAACGAATAATACTAAACTACTTCTCTGGAATCTGAGACTAGAGGTGGACAAAGAAGGTGTTAACATCTTCTGCTAAACTGCATATATATTCTAGGGAATTGCAGCTGTCTTTGCTGTTTGAAATTACCTGTACATTTATTCAGCTAAAATTGTCTGCAGATAATTCTTGCACAGTTTACCATAATATTTGTAAAACAAGAGATCTACATTAATTGTTGGCATTTTTTGTGTCACCATCATGTATTATCTTTATCTTCTCCAGTTAAATGAAATATGTAACAGATAAACAACAATATGAATGTAGTATCACCAATTCAAGAGTGTGAATTGCATAAATAATCTGCGATGATTTTCAACTTAAAGCCATTTCTTGTCTACAATTACCCTCGGTGAACAAGCTTTAACATTCATGCAACATAAAAGAATGGAAACAGAGCCAAAATAAATTTATTTAGAAAGCCTGTTCTTCGTATGTTGATAATTTGCTGTGGTATTTATCTAGTTTCACCCAGAATCATCAACACAATGATTCTCCAGTATAAGCAGCACATACAGACAGGAGATGAGAAAGAAAGAAGTGAACTGACTATTGTGGGTTTATTTCACGTTATTTCAAACCTGGAAATAATTGCTAGGGCATGTCTGAAGATGCGCCCACAGTAGACTACATTTTCAGCTGTAGTTTAAAAAAAAAAAAATTCTGTAGGACTTTTGGATGCTGAATAACTTAAAGGAATTGACTTTTCCTGAGTTTTCCTCATTTTTTATTTATGCAATTATGAATATTGCATGAATAGTCCCAAGAATACAATTAAGAACCATTCCAAAAAGTTACGATTTGAAGAAGCAAAATTACATTTTAATTCTAATTCTACAAATTTTAATTGAGAGCTACGGACCTTCTTGTTTAACCTGATCTCAAAGGCTCTTAAGCCCCTACTGATTTTGATAAGAATTAGACACGAAAATACCTTTGTGGACCTGGACTTGAGTATGTCACCTGTAACAAATCTCTGCATCTCACACATCCAAAAAAGAAAGTAAAATAGAGTCTAGAAAGGCAGTTGATTTTTCACTGTAGCATGAAAATTTACAACAATGGATGTTAGCCAACCATGGATTTTCACAGCAGGAGGCTACCATTGCCTACCAACCTTAAGTTTGCCCTTTGAATCTTCAAAACATAACAAACGTAACCGGTTAGTGCTCAAACCCCCAAGCCCCCTAGTTTTCCCTGAAGCACATTCTCAAATATAACATGCACACAACCACCATGATACTTGGAATTGTTGACTATGGTACAATATACATACATGCTGTACATACTGAATAGTTACACATGCAAATCTCCAGTTTTAACCCAGAAATAGATACACCATCCAAACATCCCCCCCTTATTGCTCTGTATTCATATGAAGGCTCATAATATTTAATAGATCTGCATCTGGGTGTGTGTCAGCCTAGGTAGATCACTGCTAAGACCAGGGTCTACGTTTTAGTCTTGTGTGCCTGTTGCATTCTGTAGACTAGCAACATCTACAAATGATCCTGGAAATAATTAGTGCCACTATCCAAAGCACAGTTAGCATGCATGCCCTTTGCAGTCTGATCCTTCTTCCTTTCACACTCGATACTCCCAGTGAATTCCAAAGAATCCTTGAACCTAAGGATATTTCATTGCACCATGAAATACAAATAATGAAACACAATTTTTTGGTGATTGCTTCCAGGCAGATAGGAATGGAAGGATCAAAAAGAACAACACGCAAATGAAGGAAAATAGTAAAAGTACAGAAAAAGATGCTGGTATTATTAGCAGCTGAAAAGCTATTAAAAATATTAATCTTTATATCCTTTATCGAGAGTTTCCCATGCTGCTCAAAGTCTCTAATTTCAGTCTTCTTAAACATAATGTTCATGTAAGTCATAAAATATGATTTTTATATTTATTATGGCTTATGCACAAAATTATATCCAAAAAAGCTTTATAGGTGCTAAAGCATGACATCCTTTGTTCTACCACACCTTAATAGTAAGAGCAATAATTCACTCATAAAGACTGATAGCTGGGATTTGTCTTGAAGTTGTTCAGTGACTGCATGGGAATTAAAATAAAATTATCTTCTCAAAGGAGTTAGTTATCCCTGCAGGCTAAGGCTGAGGTGGAGTTATGATGAATCATGTGTGCTTGGAGGATCTTTACTTTTCAGTGAAATTAGTAACTTCCTTGCAAATTAAATTAATTAAACTGAACAAAAAATCTCTATTTCCAAAACACTTACACACCTGTGAAGGGCTAAAAATAGAAGATGAATTACCCAATTCTACAGAAATCTGTATTTTTCCTTTCACACCTCTCAGAAGGAGGCTTTTTTTAAAAACAGAAATTGGAAAGAGCTGCAAAGGGAAGTGTTTCTACTACTTCTAAACAGCACATCATGCCTTCGGCCAACTGAAGTACGAACTGATATTTCTGAAATTCTTTCCTTTTTCTTGCACAATTTAGAACACTTTGGGTCTGAACAGCCACACGTGGCATTTTCTATGGGAAGGTTTTTTGAAGTTTATGGATGCTGGAGATAGACTTAAACAATCATAGAAATCCTAAGGAACACTTTTAGTTACTATAGCCCTGCTCCTTTTATTAGGAGTTACAAAGCGCAGAACTACACAAATTGAAAAAGCAAGAAAAACATGATCCTGTTTCAGCATTCGGATTAGCAATGAATAGTCCCAGAATCTGTAGACTTTTTTCCAGAATCCAATAGTTTCTGTGGCACTGCCCAGTTTGAAGCAGCCTGTGCACACCCCTGCGCTCCATGTGAAATGCTACCACAGCCGATGCCATCCCCTTGGCAAAGGGGACTCAAGTATGAGAGTCCCAGTATGCCAGAGGTCTGGACAGGGAGGTCGGTCCCTGGCTACCATCAGCAGGTTGAAAGGCAGCTGCCATTTGAAAACTGTTTTTAGTCAGCTTCAGAAGCTTTCTGAAGGAGGATTCAGCTGAAGATTATCCACAGCTGGGAGATGGAAATGTTTAGCTTTCTGCTCCCCCCGGATCTTGTTGCAATTACAGAAAAGAGCAGTGCCCTAGCTCTGATCCAGGCAAAAAGATCCACTATGGTGACTGGGAGAGGCCAAGAGAAGAGATGAGGGTCATGTGTTCCTCAGCCTGAGCTTTTCATTGGGAAAGAGCTTTTATAATACTCAGAAACATAGGCGACGCATGCCTTTGGAGGCTGGTGGGGCATGGCAACCACCTGCGGGCAGCAATAAGGGCATCAGCAGCGAGGGTGGGCCGAGCGGGGACTGTCTACAGGTGGCTAGAGGCATCAGGGGGTGATGGACAGGCAGGGGGGGGGGCGGGGGGGGGGGAGGGGCCGGGGAGTGGCAGCAGCATGCCTTCAAGTGCCAGTGGCATTTCTTGTGGGGGAGGCACCAGTGCTCCACCTGCCCCCACTACCCATTGCCTAAGCCGAGAGCACTCACTCTCAGTGGGGGACACCAGTGCTCTCAGGGGGTGCATGTACCCCCCCCGTCCACCCCCTGTGTGTCACCTATGGTCAGAAATGACTGAACTACATAACTCAAATTTCATGTACATATGCAAAATATATTTGACTGGAAAAAGTCATTATTATTTCTATGTTGTAATGCATCTACAGCTGTCATAAACTTTAGTTGCCTTCATATCTTGAAGAAGCTCAAGAAGCAGAACTCAGATTCACCTATCCCAAAAAAGTATAGGCTTCTAATACCGGAGGCAAAGGAGTGTCTCTTTTTAGAGCCTAGGACATGCAAATGAATGATTTTAACAGTGGCTAGCAGTGTGCACACTATCTACCTATTGCGATCCTTTAAAAGAGGGGTTCCCAATGTTTATGTGCCCAAGGGCACATTCAAATTTAAAAGAAAAAGCAGTGGGTGCCAACATGAATATTAAAGTTTAGAATTTGGATCAATCCAATCATCTCATCCATTACTTAAAATTGCATTGGATCCGCAACTTGATAGTGTAGCTTCCCGTTTCTTACAAAAATATTTGGGTAAAATGTATTTGTTAGAATAACGATTTTTACTGATCGTGAAAATGCGCACGGGCACCTGAATAAACCTCAGGGGGCACCATAGCACCCGTGGGCACCATGTTGGGAACTGCTGCTCTAAGAGGAGTATCTGCTACTTGAACACAGCAAAGGTTTTGTTGACAATGTCCAAGAAAAGATCCTACTTCCATGACAGTCGTCTTGTACTTTTCCAGCAGATAGCCAAATTCTCTTCCTTGCTTTTGATTCGCTTTTGGGTATAGCAGTCTGCATTGAATTTGGAGGGAGGAGCAGAGGTTGCAGACGGGAGCAATTTGGAGAAGGCAATAAGGAATTAGTCTGTTCACACATGACTGGAATGCCAGCTCCAGTTGCAGCATCTCTCTAAATAGTTCTCTTAATAAAGAGCTGGTTTGGTTTCAGAAACACTGCGTTCTCTCGAGTTATTACCCAGCCCATGGTACATGAAACATTGGCAATACTCAGAAGTGGTGCTTAACTAGTTTAATAACAACATTATCATCAGAAGAGAAGCAAAGCTTGATTTATAGCACTGACTAATCCAATAAAATACTAAAGTAAGTCAACAGGCAGTCTCAGTAAATGAAAGCAAAAGATTTTTTTTCAGTTTTCGTTCCCCTTAAGCACTTTGATGATGCAGTCATAATACAGCATCTTAGGCATGTCATGCTCAGTGGAAATCATGACAAATCAACAAAGCCTTGTATGTTTTCTTGTAGGGATCAGGGCATCCTTAATTAGAGCTGTGAAAACCAATTCACGCAATTGGGTTGTAGAAAGTAGGGCTTTTTTAAAATTGTTTTCCACAAAACCTGGGTGCAGGAGACATAGAAATGGTTTCTAATGTAGAAAAAAAAAGCTATCTGTGAAAGTGGCCAGTTGTTAGATGTGCAAAGGAAAAAGAAAGAAAGAAAGAAAGAACAAAAAACCAACCAAGAAGTTAAAATGGCATAAATTGATGTCGTTTCACTGGAAATCAATGGAGCCGTGTTGATTTATCCTAGTTCCAGAATCTGGCACTTTGCCATTCATTTCAGGTTAAAATTTCATCGTTCCTGTAAATCCATGCACATACACGCTAAACCAGGGGTAGGCAACCACCGGCATGCGTGCCAAAGCATGGCACGCAAAGGCATTTTGCTTGGCAATCACGCCTTGGGGAAAGGGGCCGGGGCTGCGCTGCCACAACAAGCATCGGCCTCGCACAACTTCCCCACCATCCGCCGCTGGCACGCCGACATCTTACAAATCCAGGTTACGGGTATTTTTGGCACTCTGCCCATCCCTGTGCCAAACTAAAGGGATGTTCACATACAATGCTATCATGTTAGGTGTTAGATGATGCTTTTCAGTCATTATATTTACAGGAAGGAAAGGCAGGGAGGAAGGAAGTGAAGGAAAACAAGGAAAAAGGAATGGAAAGGAAAAATCCAGAGGTGACTTGAATTCTCAGAGGTTTTGGCCCACACGGGACTCAAGCAGTTGGACATATGATAATTGATCCTAGACACGCTTTTTTCTTCTCAGACCATTTTGTCTCAGTTGTACTATATTGATGTCAGGCACATCAGAAGTGAAACCAAATGCCATCTGCAATTCAGGGAGCTTTTTTTCACCGCTGATGCCAGTGACGTGTCAACTACAAAATGGAGTCCCACGTTCAATTACTTTTCATTCTAATTTGGGAAATATGTACATAAGTCATTTCTCAAGTCCAAAAGATTGCTTTTAAAATCTGCCACTGTTTCCTTGTGGCGTTGGTCTACCGGCACCAACATGAAAGATGGGTAGGCGGGCCAGGAATTTCAAGGTGGGTTGGTACGAAGGGTGGTACCAAGGCACACTTTTACACGTGTTCTGGGGGTGGGGTGGGGCAGTCACACTGCGTCTCGTGTATCAGTGAGTTTTAGCTCAAGCACTTTAGTTTGATGAGTTTTAGTTCAAGTGACCCGGCCACCATTTTTAAAACATGGGGATGCTGATACACAAGATTCGGGAGGCTGCTGGAGTGCAGTAATTGCCCCGCTCCGGCAGACTCGGTTAATTGAGTCTGCTCCGATGAACTGGAATTCCAGCACTTCAGAACAGCCTCTGCTCTCATGTATAGGTGCCCAAACAGGGATAGGGACCCTCAGGTTTCAGATGAGAGGAACGGGTTCACTTTTTAAGTCCATCTGTAGCTGACACACAGACCTCTAGAAAGATACTTTACCATCCCCAAACATGCAAGGCAGATATATCAATGCTCTCTCAATCAGCATTCACTATGCTTTTTTTTACTGGCCTTTTAAATGTCCTACCCTTCTCTATACTGTAATTCTTTATACCTTCAACTCCTTCTTCTGGTGTTGCTGTATCTTAATGGTGACTATCCACAATTCTTCTTATCCATCAACAATCTATACTACATCTGCTTAAGGAGTTGCCACTACACAGAAAATAAAATTAACTAGAGAGCTCCAGACTAAGAAACTCCTAGGTTCATTGAGCACGCAGCACAGCTAGCAGATATGGTCAGGCTTTGATAGGTATGGATTACATAGATCCCTCAGCTGAATTATTTTTAATATTCTTCCAAGTCCTCTTGAACATCAGAATTATATTCTCTTCCATTACAACTACCTCCATGAACTGGTATAGACTTAATACTTAACAGCTTACTAGTCTTTGGAAAAGCTGATCTGTCAGTCCTGACTCTATTGAGATAGTATCCTCCAATAATTCAGGAATTTTCCTTACTTTACCTGTTATGTAGCTGTCTGAAAAAAACAACCTCACAGAGGACAACAATAAATCAAATAATATTTTCTACATGTGACTCGTCTCTGGAGCAGTAGCCCCAATGATGCAAGAGTATGTGAATCTACTACAGATTTTATCTCAGTACTTATTACTTATGACCTAGGCATGCATTTTTTATTGATTTTTCTTAGCAGGCAATAAAAAACAAAGAAACAACTTCCCTTGCTCTCACCAGTGTCTTCTGTGTTTTACCAGTAAACTCAGTCATGATGAGGGACTTACTTAAATTGCAGTGAAACAAAAGGTTTTTGTGGACTGCCCCTGGCACCAGAGACAATTTTGCAGGCATTTCACAGTGGCCCTGCCCCTCAGTGTTGATTGGCAGAAAGTCCCTGCTCCTTTGCACTGATTGGCGGAGAGGCCCAAAGGGGGAGGAGGGATGAGGAGGGTGGCCATCCCCTTAATTCCTGGCTGCCCTGCCCCTTGGTGCTGATTGATGGAGAGGCCCCAGCCGAGGTGAGGAGGGATAAGGGGGCAGATGCCATCTTGTCTGCTCCCCTTCATGCCACCTTACCAGCTGGCACCTTCCCCTCCCGACAGCAAGGACATCTGGCTCCCACTGGGGAGCACAGATGGTGGAAGGCCAGGGCTAATGGAGCTTAGCCCCCCCGCAACTAATTTTGTGGCAGCTAGTGATAGCAGCAGCACCATGGCGCCGCTGTCCTGCAGAGCCTCACCACTCAGCATGCAGCCAGGCCAGCGCCCCATATATGCTCAGCTCTGCATGGCTCCACTGCTTCAGTGCCACCACTATGCCCCACCGCCACTGCGCTGCACCCAGCACCCTCACCACATGCTCCTCCAGCCCCCCAAATAATATTTTCTCCCACTGCCTATCCTGGGGAGCGAGCAGTTTTTTTTTTTTATTAATTGTTTTTGTTGCTGTTGTTGATTTTGTGGCTTTTGCGGACAATCCTGGATTTTGTGATTTCCACAAAATCCACAAAACCACGTATTAAGTAGGTCCCTAGTCATGACTACTGTGATCCTTGCACTCAAAAGTTGCTATCAACATAGGTGTACAATTATAACTAGTTGAATGAGACAGGACTGGGTTCCCAAAAGGGTTCCCAAAGAAAATTGATTCTAGAACTTAGTCCACAGGCTTTATTACATTTTGAAATGGCTAGAAATGCATACCACACCTCCCCCCAAAAATACCTCCCGCTCAGATGGGGGCTCAGCTTCAATGAGCACAAAACTCTACAAGAAGTTTGTTTCAAATTGCTCCCCCTCCCACTGCTGCTACCTTCTGCATCCAACAACCTCCATGACTTCCTCAACACTCAAAAACCACCCACTTTCTTCTGTTAGACCAGTGGTTCTCAACTCTTTTAGAACCAAGGCACCCCTGCATAGACTCAAGGTACCCCTCAGCTCTAAGTTTTCACTCTTTTTTGACAACAACAATAAAATACAGCAGTTTTCAGTTGCAAAGAACTCAGTTACGGATTTCGGCTTGAAATCTCTATGTTTATCTTCTGAATCGTGCTTGTGCATATAGGTTGTAGCTGTGTTGGTCTAAGCACATAGGCAGACTTCCTCAGCCTGAAGAGGGTGTTTGTGCCTGAAAGCTTGCAAAGTCAAATTTTTCCAACTATTTTAGTTGGTCTAATAAAAGAATCCTGCTTATAAATCTAACAGTGCTAACATTGCATAGAAACCCGCCGCACCCTTGAAAGGATCTCAAGGGCTCATAGGGTGCCATAGCACCCTGGTTGAGAATCACTGGGCTACACAATTGCTCATGTTGTATAACATTTTCGGTACATCTTGGTAGAGGGAAGGTCATAAGGGAAAACAATAGGCTGGCTGGGAGAAAAAGAGTAGACTTTCTTAGCTACCTCACACTGTTTACTTGAATTATGCCAGGAGCAACTGAAGCTGAAAGACTAAACTCCAGAGGGACTAGAGCTTCAGTACAAACATCTGAGAGCTGTGCGCTGAACCTCTTGACAAAGCCAGAGTTGCACTGAGATCTCTTTGTGAGATGATTTTGGTTGTACTAGCTAGGTTTTTTTTACAAATATGATTAATTAGAGATCGGTGAAAAGTTTCCCACAGATGAAATTCTGAATGTTGGTTCAAGGAAGATTGATACATTTCTCAAAAACATGATTGCTCAGATTTTCATGGACAATCTTTACAATTTTTTACTTTATTAAGGTTAAAATGTTCCTTTATTGACCTTTATTAAGGTCACTAACTTGACCTTAATTAAGGTCAAAATGCATCTTTATTTTGACTTCTATTGCATTATGCTATTAAAAATAGTATAAAATTTAAACGACTTTCATACAAGTTGAACCAAAAATAACAGGTATTTTGTTCCATTAAAATACTTACATTTTGATTTTTCATCCTAGATTATGATAAAAATCAATTTTCAGAACCTCAGACTTTCCCATTAGGTAAAAGTTCCATTTTTCAATGGGCTGTAGTTCTTTATATTAAGGTCTCTAAGGACTGGCATATGCACTTTGCAAAATGTGTACACGTCTTTTCCCCTCACTCAGAAAGACCACAGTTATGGATTTCTGCTTGAAATCACTAGGTTTATCTTCTGAATCGTGCTTGTAAACCTAAAAGTGCTAGCATTGTGTAGAACCCTGCTGCACCTTTGAAAGAATCAAGGCCCCCAGGATGCCATCATTAAACTACAACCTCCTGAGCTAGACTATCATTATTTTTTAGGTATATATATTTCAATTTACTGCAAACTGAGATCAATTTCTGCAGAAGAAACACCTGCTGGACTTTTCATCACAGAATTCTTCTTGTGCTGTATGGCTTTCCAATGAAATCAATGACAGCATTTAATGAACCTTGTAGGAGCATCCCTTTTATAGTATTAGGACTTAGATAGTTAAGTTAGTTGAATCACAAAATAACACCTAGTATCATAGAAAATTAAGGTTAGAAGGGACCTCAGGAGGTCATCTTGTCAAACCCCTTGCTCAAAGCAGAATCAGCCCCAACTAGATCATCCCAACCAAGGCTTTATCTAGCTGGGTCTTAAAAATCTCCAGGGATGGAGATTCCACAACCCCTCTGAGTAACCTCTTCCAGTGCTTTACTACCCTCCTAGTGAGAAAGATTTTAATATTTACCTTAAATTTCACTTGCTGCAACTTGAGACCATTGCTCCTTGTTGTGGACCATTGCTCCATCTCCCACCATTGAGAACAGCCCAGCTCCATCCTCTTTCGAAGCCTGCTTCCGGCTGTTATTAAATCCTCCATCAATCTTTTCTTCTCCAGACTAAATAAGGCCAGTTCCCTCAACCTCTTCTCAAACACCATGTTCCCCAGCCCACAAACCAGTTCCGTTGCCCTCTTTCCAATTGTTCACATCCTTCCTGTAGTGGGGGGCCCAAAACTGGACACCATACTTCAGATGTGGCCTCACCACTGCCAAACAGAGAGCACCTCAACCTTTTTATTTTTATGCAGATTAGAAATGTCAGTGGAAATTATTGACATTTATATTTTAATCAGGTGTATCAGATCAGAAATAAAGATTAGCTGGATAGCCAAAGAAAATAGCAAGGGGAATTCTGAGAGGCAGAATGCAATTTTACCAAAATATGATTTGAGTCAGACACCTAACTTTTACACAAAGTGCCATATGATCTTTAAAGTCTGGAAATGACTTGGACCTTTAAAAGTACATGAGATGTGTGTTCACTACCCATTCAGATGGCACAGTTCAGAAACCAAAAAGCAAGGACAACCATTCAGGGCTTAAGAAGTCTCCTATCTGTCCAGCCTGAGACAGTTTTGACAAGAACACAACCTATGAGTTTTGGATGCACATATTAAAGCAAGATGATGCATTTTGCATATTCTTTCTGCCATGGACAACTTTCTTTGCAATTTATAGTACACAGAGATCTTGATTTGGTTGCTGGGGTATGGGTAGTTACAAGCATATCTTGGATGACCTCCCTAACTAATGCAATTGTTTCAAAAGGCACCATAAGAATAGGGTGAATATGAATTAAGTTGTGTAATAAGAACAAAACAGAGAGCAGGCAATGAGTGATAAGATGTGTTTCGTGGTTTGTGTAATCCGATAGTTACACTTGTCACCTGGTCTGGAGCAGAAGCTACAATTCACAAGGCTTCAAAATCAACATATAGAGGTGGAGCAAAGGCCAAATTATTAAGGTTTCAAAACAGCACAGAAACACGTACAATAGGTAAGCAGACAATTTACAAAGAAGAAGCTCCTAGGGACTTATCTGTAGTACTGAATCTGAGCTAAGCTCCCTGAGAGAGAGGTTTATTATATAAACCACATACCTTTTGAAGTACACATCTGTGTTATACTGCAGGGTTGTTGCTTCAAATGGGTACAAAGTGCAAAGAATAGATGAGCTGGAAAACAAGAAAATTTCCTTTTCACAGAAATGCGAGGGTTTGCCATTTGTTTTCATTCTAAAGCGGACTATAGATTCAATCTTTCTCTCTCTCAATATCTCCTGCTAAAGATGTTCCACATTGCACAATAATTAAATATTTATTGGGTCAGAGAGAACTCAAAGCTAATTCAATAGTTTGTTTGTCTGGGCATTCTTCTGGGTGAATGGTAACCAAGTTCAAAAAAGTCCCCACCCGCTCTAATAAAGACCAAAATAAATGCTAGCATGGCAGTATCATCAAATGCCATTGCCTGCCTCTTAACTCTGAGCCATTAATGTAGCAAGACGGAGAACGAAGCAAGATTGCACAATGATCATAAATGGCTTGCTCCATTTACTACTTCTTCAAATCCCTCTGCATCCTCATCATGACTTTTTTTGTGTCTGCTCATGAGGCTAAGATGTCAGTGTGTTACAAAAGCAGATGCACTGATGGATTTTGGTTAGAGGGCTGGGGAACATGACTTATGAGGCAAAGCTGAGGGAATTGGGCTTATTTAGTCTGGAGAAGAGGAGACTGAGAGGGGATTTGATAGCAGCCTTCAACTACCTGAAGCGGGGTTCGAAAGAGGATAGAGCTGGACTGTTCTCAGTGATGGCAAATAATAGAATAAGGAGCAATGGTCTCAAGTTGCAGCAAGGGAGGTTTGGGTTAGATAGTAGGAACAACTTTCTCACTAGGAGGGCAGTAAAACAAGAACAGGTTACCCAGAGAGGTTGTGGAATCTCCATTCTTGGAGGTTTTTAAGACCCAGCTAAATAAAGCCTTGGCTGGGATGATCTAGTTGGGGGTGCTCTTGCTTTGAACTCCTGAGGTCCCTTCCAACCCTAATTTTCTATGATCCATGATTTTTAGGGACTTGTGCAGGGTGGAATAGGGTTGCACTTCAGCACTTCAATCCACTGAAGTTCCCATTTGGTGGAATACTATCTGGCACTTAGAGATGAGATGACACTGTAAATTATTGGTTACAGTTTGGTTTTAGTTTCATACCTAAACCAAATGCCAACACTCTTTTCCTCCCCCATGTAGAAGAAAGTTTAAACAAATGAAGTTATTCACATAACTATTAGGAGTTGGGAAGAGATGGCACTGGCCTAGGTCAACCATTCACTAACAAGTCAGGAGTTGTTTAAACGCTAGTTTACAGTTATAATTTATTTTCAGTCTTAAATTGAGCTACAAGATGA
>NW_005841887.1:2400188-2440525 GCF_000455745.1 Alligator sinensis | reverse complement strand
AGGAAATGGAAGCATCTCCTCCAGTAGCGATTGCATCCTTTAAAATTAATATATCCTATGGTGACATCAGTAGGGCAGATCGCACGTAGTGGCACACAAATGGCCACAACCTGGACAACAGCCTGAATGACTCCGTTGTGTCTTGGGAATATCTCCAGAAACAGAGAGGTTCTCAGCACCACAGATCATTAGGCAGCCACTTCTGACCTCCCAGGGTCCCACTGGCCCAATAATTTCTGCCTTCCATTCCACCGGGGACATTTTCTCTGACCCCCACAGGTGAATCTCTCTACATTACAATACCGCTTTCCTGCAGATCTTAAACATGCTTTAAATCTGAGCCTCTATATTTTGTATCTTCAGGGAGTCCAAACATGTGGAGATTGTTTACATGAAAAAAATAGAATCCAAGAAAAGTAAAATTAACACAAAACTACATTTTAATACAATAAAATAAAAAAAGCTAATGAATGATGACTCAGTAATCTATTCCAGGGCTTAACTATTCTCACAGTTGGAAAGTTTTTCCTAGTGTCTCATCTCAAACTCCTTTAATTTAAAACCATTGTTTCTTGTTCTACCCCAATGGACATGGCGAACAACTTATTACCTTTCTCTTTGTAACAACCATTGGAATGATTTGGAACCACTAAATTGGGCACAACACTAAGCTAATTACCAAGCCTTTTGTCCTCATCTCCTCCTCCGTGCTTATTACACACACTTGTTGCATTGTGATTCAAATGAAATTGTAAGCTCTTCAAAGCAAGGAAGATTCAGGAAACAAGCTGAAGAAGGATCAGAAGAGAGAATGAAAAATAACCCAACAAAACAACACCCTACTCCAATATTTGAAGACTCCAGTATTTAGCAGCTTGGTGCAGAAAAGAAATGGTTCCCCACACTTTCTTTGCCCCGAAAAAATTTCTAAGAAACGGCAAGAAGTTCCTCTAGCAAGTTGAAGCCTCCTTTTAAACGTTCTTGCAATGTAGGTGACGGTTACAGTTCCTTTCTTATCAAATGTCACCAAGTGCCATTGACACAGCAGTTGGGAAAGGTAGTTGGGGTTGCCCAGAAGGTTTGCTTTTATGGGAATCGAGGCAGAGAAGTGCTTTTCGGGGCAAGGAGGAGAGGGAGGTGTGTTTGGAATTCAAGTTTTGGGGTGTTGCTCGTCTGTTCATTGTAAACCAATCTGAGCCTTTTGGATGCAGTGGGATATAAATCTATAAATAAATAAATACTATCCCAAACAAAGGCTGCAACTACACTGGCTCCAGGAAGTTACTTCCTCTGACCTCAGGGCTGACTTTGACAGTCGTAAGTGCCATGCACTCCTGGCCACTGAAACATTAAACTGAATGTAGAGGATAATAAAAAATACTTAAGAATTCAGGCACAAAACACATACCAGACACATTTAAGTGTCTCCTTATCACATCACACATATAGACATTGATACGGTAGGTTGTGTTCAGTCCTCAGGTACCTCCATATGCAGGCAGTCCTCAGACTTACGACACAATTGGTGTCGAAAAAGTCGAAACATTGTAACTCAGAACCAACTTTCTCATAAGGAACAACGGTATAGATGCGGGATTGGTTCCTGAACCAAGGCCTGTTACCTTATTTTCACCAAAAATACCCCAGAGTTTTGTACTCGATCAATTATAGATGAGTAATATAGCTATATTAATGTATTTATACTGTAAATAGCAATCATATTGATTTGGAAACTTCTTTGAGGTGACGTTGCTGGACTTTTTGAAGGGCTCTTGGCTGGAGTCTTCTCAGGAGTCTCGGCTGCAGGTTCTTCTGGAGTCTCGTCTGCTTTCTTAAACAAAGTGTCCAAGGAAGTTTGGACAGATGCTCTCCAGGGAGATGAGTGATGCAGCGAACTTGTTCGCTGGCATGGCATTGAATCGGATCAACCATTGTAAAGTTGAAACTGTCATCATAAAGTTGAAACAGGGTGTCAATTTAGAAACGTTGTAAGGGCGAAACGTTGTAACTCAAAATGTTGTAAGTCGAGGGCTGCCTGTACATGAATTACCTTAGAAAGGTAATAATTTGACCATTTTGTTATATGGTCATAAATCAATTTAAAACACTAATTGCAAAAGTTGAATATCTGCGTCAGGAGTAGATTTTCCTATTTGTCAATGTGACAGGACATCCTATTTGTCGGTGTGCCTCTTCTGGAGTCTGTCTGTCGGTGACTCTGCCCTCCTATGATGGGCCAACCGCCCACCTTCTCTCCTGCCATGCCTTGATCTTAATTAATTAATAGATGTTAATTAGCGGGAAGCTGACCATTTATTGCCCCGGTGCCAGGGAGTGCTATCTGCGGCTCCTTTTCCTCCCCTACACCGCAGTCCAAGCCTCGCGGATGATACTAACGTGGTTTGATCTGGGCCTCGTTACAATTTGGCCCTCCCCTTGTCCTCCCTGGGCTTTCCACAGTGCTGTCTCGCTCTGTCTCGCTGCCCCCTCTCTGGGGCCTCTTGCTGCCCTGTCTCTGGGGCTTCTCACTGCCCCCCTCACTGAGGCTTCTCACTGCCCCCTCTCTGGGGCTGGGGTTCCCACGCTGCTGTGGGTCCCCTATGAGGCCTCCTCCATCCCCTGTTGGCCTCACCCAAACCGCCAGTACAACAGCAAACACAAAACACAAAACACAAGCCCCCGGGCTATAACAAAATCCAAGCCACCTGGCTAAAACATCGTTCAGCTAAACATCCTTCAATCCCTACCGGGGGATACTCCGCCCCTTAACAGCATCAGGAGCTGGTTGAGCAGTCAGGCCCCTCCCCTTCGCTTGTCTGGCAGAGCTCCCTTCCCCCTTGGCTGCCAGCAGGGAAAACTGCCCTCCTGGCCTCAGGCCTGGGATTTATGTGGGAGCCAGGCCCTGCCCCTTCCGGTCAGCTGACCAAGTGCAGGTGTGGCCAATTCCCTCCTTAACCGGTTGTCCCGGCAACCGGCACCTGGGTTCCTGCCTCTGGTCTGAGAGTAGCAGGCACCTTAGTGTCCTGCTACAGTCGGGTATTACAAAGATCAGCATGCCTTATTTCAACAAAGTAATTGTTTCTTTTGCAAACTCCTGTCTCTAAGTAACAGCAACATACCATCTCCTTGGTCTCATTTCTCTTAAACAAGGTCTTTTGGCCCAATGGACATTTTAGAAAAAAGAGAAGTAGCAGGATCCTTGCAATGACAAGGCTAAAGAGAAAGAACACTGTCATCTCTTGAAGCTATCAGACACATAAGTCAGTGTTTCCCATATTTTTAATGCCTGGGTCACATATTTTTTTCTGGATTAAATTTGGTGCCACACTTCTG
The DNA here is from genome assembly GCF_000455745.1 of Alligator sinensis. Classification (NCBI taxonomy): domain Eukaryota; kingdom Metazoa; phylum Chordata; order Crocodylia; family Alligatoridae; genus Alligator; species Alligator sinensis. The sequence goes on along the minus strand of NW_005841887.1, from coordinate 2,437,192 downwards.
TGGGCCCAATCCAGTCACATGAGGCTGGCACAGATGGAGCTAGATCCAGGCCATTTTTGCAGGACACTTCTGTTGGTCTAGTGGCACACTAATGTGCCATGGCATACCCTTTGGGAATCAGTGATCTAGGTATTAAATATATTTATTTTTTGTAAATATCGTAATATGGATGAAAATGGGGGGGGGGAGAATGGAAATGATCACCACATACTGTATATAATATATACGCACATATACATGCATAAATCTATATTTTATGTAATATGTGCACAGAGACTATATGAACACACACATATACATATTTATATAAACACATACATATTCAGAGCTCCTGCTTCCCATATACCAACAGCTCCGCTCTCAGTTAGCTGTGGAGGGAGTGGGAAAATCTTATCTTTGTTCTGCCTTGGTTTCTGCTAAACAGAATATACTTCATATTTCACTCTTCTTCTCTACCCGTTGCCATTCCCAAAGGGCTACCAGGGACCATATATGAAAGGAGCAAGTCACACATAAACATAAATTCTTCACCAAGCGAGCGTGATCTCCTAGTCATGTTTAACGACATGCTCAGCATGTCCAGCTAATCACTCACGACTCATGGTTGCAACTGATCAGACTAATCAAAGCGATCCAATTCACACTTCCCTGAACATTCCCAAATTTACTGTGCAGATTACTTGGAATTTGAGTATTTAAAAAGAAAACCAAACACAAACTCATTTCTGTGCTTCTGCAGGGAGTAAAAGTTAGTGGCTGGAAGCTGCAGGGGTCAGGGAGGAGAAGCATTGACAAGTTAAAGCAAACAGAAAACAAAATTGATTCCTGATGCAATCTTTCCCTCTTCAACTTTTGAAGGATCCAGAAGATAAAAGGTGTCATTCTTCTATCGCTTTCACATGAGCATTAGAACAACAGCATGACGTTATCTGATATTACCATGCACTCTGTGTACAAATGACTTATTTTTGATAAATCTCTTGTCAGGCTTTGTTCTCCAGTTCTCATGTATCATATTACAGAGGAATTTATTGTATTGAATTTAGAAATCTCTATGAAAAGGTCTACTATGTCCATTTCGCTTTAGCAACCTATCCTGCCCTCCAAGAAGGAGTCAGCCTTCCATGGATTATAGCAGGGGTTTGGCTTTGTCAGCTATATAGTCAGTCCCTATATCATGACCTATATATTCATTCTGGGCTATGAGAAGTCCTTATGATGTGTACCGTATATAGATGAACTTTTACTAATTTTTTCTTTGCCGTTTCACAAGTCAAAGCCTCTGATGAGGAAAGAACTGGAAACACAAAATCTGATTTCAATCATTTTGGAAATGAAGGAATCATAAAGGATGCTCCAGTATCTAGAGTACTTTGTGGTTCTTCACGTATTGCCTTCACTGTCCAAATGCTTTGTTGGCAGGTTGTTGGCAGGTTGTGAAGTGTCCCAAGCTTGAGATAAACTGATTCCACCTCTGTCCTAGCTTATACTTACAGGAAGAATGGAAAAAGGGGAGGAAGGGGTAGTGGCTAGGGATTCCGGGTCTTGGGAGACTTGGGTTCAATTCATAGTTTCATAGTTTCATAGTTGGTAGGGTCGGAAGGGACCTGAGCAGATCATCAAGTCCGACCCCCTGCCATGGCAGGAAAAAGTACTGGCCTAAAACATTACTTTCTATGTGATACTGCTGCATATCACTTGTGTCATGGCTCATCCCCTGGTAAATGGTAATACTGATACTTCACTACCTTATGGGAGCGCTGCGAGGATAGATGCCAGAGTTAGCTAGTTTTCAGTGCATTTCTCGATAAATAAATAAATAAAAAGTTGAAAATCATCCAGATTCAGAAGCACAAGCTGAGATTTTGAAAAAAATCCCATGAAAGGAAGATTCTGCAGTTTTTAGACCCTTGACATGCTCTGTGCCGTTAATAAGCACGTTAGAGATTTTGAGGTCCCCAGACACTTAAGCAGTGGTGCAGGGAGGGCATAACAGAAGTACTGCAGTTTGAAATGCTTTCCTAAATTTGGGTTTAAGCCTTCAGCCCCGTAATGAACTACATCTGATGTTCTAAACCTTTACAGAGTCCCAGTCACTTCAATGAAAGCAAAACCTTTTTCTTTTTTGGTGGAAAAGAATATTATTTCAGGTCAGTCTAAATTGACTCTTCCTTTAGTAGCTCAGCAGTAGTACAATAAAATAACTGTAAGCTCCCTGATGCAGGGCTTCTTTATCCAGCACACGTGCATATGATGTCAAATGCAACAGGGCCCCAATTCCTCAGCTGACCCTTGACATGATACCAATACGTGAATATAATATCATCATTCATTTAAAACCCATACATAATGCAACATGGAAAATAGTACAAGTAAATCAAACAATTTAGAACCTAATTTTTAAATACAATATCTCCAATGAAATGAATGGGAATGTGTGGCCAAAAATGTCTGCTGGCAGTAGTGGGAACAGCCATACTGTAATGGAAAGAGAAACTTCAGATTGGCAGAGAATTTGCTACTGTGTGTGAGTGGTTTCTGCAAAATTTGGGCTTCTAGGTCTACAGCCACACATACAGCTGGCCCCCAATTGTATATGATTAAAAATGATCCCTAGCAAACACTACCAAGCATATTACACACTGCCATGAGCAATTCAGTTGGCATAAATGGTTTTTTTTTTCAACAAGCCCTGCATACGGAGGACCATGCCATAGTCAAAGCTGCCCTAATGGGTCAAGTATAGACAAGATACAACAACAGATACTCATCCAGATAGCAAATCACTTCAGCCTCTGTGTCATCTGCTCTGGGACAATTTTCATATCTGTGTTGTACAACTGTATGATATGATTTACCAATGACCGATCTTCAGTTGAAAAGTTAATGAAATGCTAGCAAGAGTATGATCCATTAAGTGAGCTTCCCTTCGTGGAAGGAGTTAAATTCAATACTTAGTTATTAAGAGGTGGGCAAATCCAGCAAGCATTTACGAGCAGATGTACAAATTACTATCTTAAAGCTGCTTACCAGCACGTATCCAGACCATCCTTATTTTTTTTTTTAATTTTTTTACGATTTGCTAAGACAAAAGAAGAACAGAGAGAGGTTTGATTTTTCATTTTGGTGAGGGGAAAACCGTTTTGCAGTTTTAAAATTACTCTCGTTTCAGACTGGAATAAAACCACACACACACGTGTTCTAAATTTCCTGTAAACTAAAATTAATTTTTTTTAAGTTTCAGATCAATCAAAATATTTCAATTGCACTCACCATTTTATATCACAGAATATAGAATAAAAGCTGAAACAAAGCCATTTAGAAGTGGAAAAATTGAATGTTCTGTTCCAAGACACAGTAAATTGATCATTTCAACCTTATTTCAATGCCCTCTTTCAGATTTTGCTTTTTAAATGACTTTTCAAAGCCAACCCATTTAGACAAAACATTACTTTTAAATGGACTCAGCATTTTCCAGTGGAAAAGCGTTCGGTCAGAAAGGTTCCAGACAGTCGTTTCATAGTGATTACCGGGGTTGGAAACTAACAATACTTCCGAATTATTTCTTTTCCTTAAATAATTGTAAAAGGCATAACAAGGTAAAAAAAGGACACTGGGATTTTAAAAGGACCAAAGGGGTGTTAAATATCCATATGTCATTGAAATGCGATAGGAGCCAGGTACTCGAGTTGTGGACAGATGAACAAACAATGCCACGTTAAAAGGGAAGCGGGGTACTTACCACATACCAGGTGATCCAGCATGACTACTTTGTGTTCAGTCTATCCTGAAGTAAGTAGATGCTAAACTAGAGCAATATTTCAGAATGAAACAACTGTTAAATTAACATGGTTTAGCTTCAGTTTACTGTGGGATAGATCAGACACATGCAACAGCTACAACAGCTCAGCTGGCTCATGCTATGTCCCACCCCTTCACTCCCTTTTAACTCGTTATAATTTGTTTCACTCTCTGAACCTTTAGACTACTTTAAAAAATGCCAACCAAAGTAAGGAGTAATCTGCTTGTAAGCAGTAGCAAATTTTAAGCTGACCACATTCAGGTTGTCAGAAAAAAACCCCCAAACTACCTAGATATTCTGGTTAGACAGTTTCTTGAAACATCAGATTGAGTGAATAGAAAGATTTAAGCCTCATGTGAAACTGCCCCCCACCTCCAAACAAGTTATATATCCATATAGGCTTTATATATCCATGGTTGTAGTCTATGGATTTATATATCCATATAGGCTACAACCTGTACAGGGCAAGTTAAATGTTTTCTTAGTATCCCAAAGCTGGCTCATAATTATTTTTGAGATACATGAATTAAGTGCTAAAATTCACTTGCCAGAATTAAGGAGGCTTCCTTTCATTTACCCAGATCTTTCATCATCAGAGATAACAGGACTCCCTCTTGGGTCATCATAACTCAGTTCTGACAGCCTCTGGCTGAAAGCCAGCTTATCCTGAATTAGTGACTAATAAGTCATAATCTGCCATTCTGCCCTTTCTCCCTCTTCTTGTCCCCAGTGCAGAGGTGGCTCAAACATCCTTATATCTGTTAGACCCGCTAATGACCCCCTCCTAATGATATCTGCCACTGACCCCTGCAGATATAAGCTAATGATATTGCCTAACGACCTGCAATTGAACTGCAACTTCTGCTCATTAGAAGCCTGATTCTACCAACTTTACTCACAACAGGAGCACCTACTCTATGAAATTAGTCCCTTTGAAATAAATGGGACTGCTTGCAGAACAAAGTACTTTTGCAGATGAGTAGGGATGGTAGAAGTGGGGTCTAGGAATTAAACCTGAGTATTAGTTCTGTCAGTCATGGAGACTTCTTCCCTATATTTCTGGAGCATGCTCCCTGGAGAGTATTGATCTCATTTTCACCTGTGATACTTTTAATGAAAACTTGGACACAAAGAGAAAGATAACCTTTGATTAAGGAGGCTGCTCAGAATTGGGTAGACCTAGCTTCAAGTCTCTGCTCCTTTGTGATCATGGAAAAGAGAAAGAATGGCGATTCAAGAATGCACTTTCAGTGGTACTGATATCCTTTAATGGGCACTTGCTATAGATTCAGTTTAGTAACCTAGTAATCTTGTCCTTTGCCTGCACCGTAAGGCAAAATGTTCTTGGCTGTTTTAGCTCCTGGTGCAACCCTGGATCTGTGTGTCAGTGGAGGTATGACAATTCATGCCAGCAGAAAATGTTGCTCTTGCCCTCTATGTACATGGTGTTTGCCCATGTGGCTTTAAAGTCTGTCACTAGATGTAGTTTCTTTGGACTTCCTGTTTCCTGACTTGTCCTTTTGATTAGGCAAAGAAAAAAAAAGCACCCACTCTACTGGCAATAATCTCTACTGGCAATAATCTATTAAATTATGGAATGATGCCAGAGCACAATATGGCCCACACTTCGGGGTGAATAAATTCAGTTTTCCTGTGCGTGTGTAGGAACATTTGCAAAAAAAAAAGTATTTCTGAGATATACCAACTCTATTCAACATGTTCTTGGATTTATTTGTAAAATTTAAGAGGAAAAGGAGATAATTAGTGGAAGAAAATAAGATAAAACCCCTGAATAATCCAAGAAAGTGGGATCAAACTTGGTAGCAGCAGTGAGTGATCTGGTACAGAAGGATCTATTCTGACATCCTTCTGCCTTTCATTGCTTCAACTAATGGAACTTACTGGGCGCAAGCAGGAGGAGATTCAAATCCCACCGCCATCCAGAAGCTCTGAATATAGCTGTGCACATGATTTCAGTGAGTAACTACTGAGTATAGGTAGGTGAATTATGCATGGACACCTATGAATGGCCACAGTGACCACTAGAATTGCTTTTGCTCAGTTTCTGTTAGTGAAAAAAGGTCTAGAGATGCTTGGGTGATGGGATTTAAACCTTTGGAACAGATGGGAAACCCAATGTATTAAAGACCCCAAATCGTTAAAAAGTCCTGAAGTTCAATTTGCACATGCATGGATCCAAATGAACCAAATGCTACACAGGCCTGTTTTGATGGTATGTGAGTATGGCACAACCTGAATTAACATGTATGTGTGAGATCATTCTGAGCTGTCAAGGCTTTCTGAGTTGCTTATTGCCTGGATAGTATTGATCTCACTATCACCAGTACTACCAAGGTGTCCTGAGTTGCTTATTAAGCAATCTATTTGGCTGACCTTGAATGGTCAGCCAGCAAATATCCCACTGCAACCGCCAAACTTTATAAACACAGGTCTCCAGGCTTCCAGTGGGCTGAAGCAGACTAGTTGCCTTCTCTAGAGTGTATCTAGCAGTTATTCTGGTAGCATGTCTCAGAGGTGTAACTAGCCAGTTCTATACCCAGGGCAAACCTGTGCTGTGGAGGAGGGTGGAAGCGGTTAGGGTACCAAATGCCAGACAGCAGGGAGAGGGGACTCAGGATGGAGGATGATGTCTTATTTGAATACCTGGGAATGCAGGTACAAGAGCTACTGCTCCTGCCCAGCTCCTATGACCAGATGGCATGGGGCTGCTCCTGCCACAGCAAGGACTCCCAGGGGGGCCTATTTTGACGCCTTCTGTAAGTTGCCTTCCAGGGCTACCGACATCTCTTTTCAACTCTAAATTGAATTTTCTTGAGCTGTATCTTCACTGAAGGCAGGATGTCATCTACAGCACAGAGTAAGGTAGATACAGCCATAACATTTTGCAGAAAGACCTGAGATCTCCGCCCAATCTGAACAAGCATCAGGACGGACCCCCATAAAATAACCTGCCATCTGGATTGTTCCAACCACGTAAATGTGCTACTGTCACTACACAATGGATTATTATGCCTTTAGGGCATGGGCATAGGCTAGGAGCAGTGAAGGGACCACTGGGAAGAGTTGTCTCAGGTAGTCATGACCCTTGTCCCATAGATTACAGGGCCCAATGGACTTTCCCATTGCACTGCAGAAGAATGAAAGTCAATGAGAGCGAAGACCCTGGATCTTGCAAGCAACACTGGGTCATTAGCTTCCTGTTGCATGAACTTCCAAACATGCAAACGCCTTGTGCAAGTATTCAAGGAAGAGCATGCACCTAGCACCACCTCAGGCCCTTCAGGATCTGTATGTGAAGTCACCCCAGAGTGCAAGAAAACTGAAAGACAAAGTAGACATCATACTAGAGAACAAAACTCTTTCCTACAGTGCCTAGATTACATGACATAATAGATCTTTTCCTATTTGATTTCTCCAGTTACCTGTATTCTTGGAGTAAGCAGTAACACTCTTCAGGGAAACAGCCATTATTCAGTAAAGGCAAATAAATAATCATGGGCCAACTGGGTTTGTCTCAAAAGGTATCAGCAAGTGGAGGGGGGGTTGTGAGAAGCCACAGGGAAGCGCACATTTATTGTGCTCTCCTGCCATAAACATTCCCGCACTTCTGCCCTTGGGTGTCCTGGCACCTTTACACAGCTAATATTGCTTGATTACCCATGCACCACCACTCGCTCAGCCTCCCAAGAACTGAAATCGAATTTTCTATTCTTAGCTCATAGTGATTTAAGCTCATTATGGAGGTGCTTGTATTCCAGGAGCACAAGAGATAAAGGAAGCAATATAACTTTAATGAACAGCTGAAATAGCAACCACAGCAGGCTCTGTAGGCAAAGAATTTTTTTCCTCAGATGTTGTCTTGATTTCTGTCCCACAGGTATAAGCAGTTAATACTATTCAATATATTTTATAAATACAGTTGCACACACAGGTGCCTGATGGAAGTAAATGTGTTGCCCCTTTTCTAATGATAAAACACATCTCTGACTACGTATGTGTAAGCCTTAAACCTAAAGTGTTTGTATGGACCGGGGGGTGGGGGGTACAATTGCTATTGAACACGTTTGAAAACTTGTGCGGAATATGGAATCACCCATATGATGGAGGAGAGAGAAAGGAAAAATGTTCCAGCATAAAATGAAAATATCAGAACCCTTCACCTTCATATTGTAACCGTGAAGGCTCTGTTTTGAAAGAAGTGGCTTAAGTGTCTAGTGACCAGTGAGGATAATGGATTGGTACAGATGTAACTGTCAGAAGTAATAAACTGTGGAATAAATGTAAAGCACTCTGCAATCTTTCTGATAAACACCTGCGTGCCCACAGTGTGTGGATAGAGGCCAATTTTATTTCACTGCTGTTCTTCAGCATCTTACTCAGATCACCTTTGGGGACTAGATCCTGAAAAAGCCTCAGCGGCTGAAATCATCCTTATGGGGACCAGCCTCGGTAGGAATAGTCCTACCAATTTGGATGGTAATGAAAAATAAAGCTTTTCAGAAATGGATTATTTCTAGTAACAGGGATATAGGATGTAGCCGTGTTGGTCTAAGGACATAGGCAGACAAGGTTCTTTGGGTGAATCTGATATCTTTTATTAGACCAACTTAAATAGTTGGAAAACAATTATTAAGTAAGCTTTCAAAAGCACACCAACTGCTGAAACTTCCTTAGCCTGACGAAGGGTATTTGAACCCAAAAGCTTGCTTGATAATTGTTTTCCAACTGTTTAAGTTGGTCTAATAAAAGACACCAGATTCACCCTAAGAACCTTGTCTGCTTATTTCTAGTAAAGCACCCAGCCTCTGGCTGGCTACAGATCACAAAGCAATGCTGGCCTCGTTGGGGCTCAAGTGAAGAGGTCTGCTCCCAATGTATCCCTTCCCTATCATGGTCCTTTCCCTGGTCTGTATAACCCCCCTGCCATGAAATCCAAGAGCCAGTAGAGGGTTTGGGGAGGAGGCAAATGAGCTCCTCTTCCCTCCGAAGGAGATGAACATATGTGTTAGTGTTTGTGTTACGTATACGTTAGCTAAGTGTTGAAATCAGGGCAAATGACCACTAAGGCTCCATAAGATTTCATAAACATTAGGGCTGGAAGGGACCTCGGGAGATCATTGAGTCCAGCCCCTGCCCCAATACTCAAGAGGGGTTCAAAAGCCTTCTGGTGTAACTATAGAAAAAAGGAGAAAACAAGAAGTTGAAAAATAATAATCGATCTACTTGTTAGAAAATGAATCCGTTTTTCATGCATCTGCCTTTGCAGTTGGTTTCAGAGGCTTTTCAATATTTTGGTTTTTAGTTGTCTTCCACCTCTCATTTTTACTCCCACTGAGAACAGGGATGGAAAGAGAGAAACACAGGGAAACAGCACTCCGATTTTAGTTTCCAGAGTTGGGAAACCAAAATGTGATAATTATCTTACAAGAGCCATCTTTGAAAAAAGTTCATTCTTTCTGAAAGCAAAGTATTCTTGTATGAAAGAATCACCCAGTTTGAAATAATAATGACCAAAAACATGTTATGAAGCAATTATTAAAGAAGATACAGAGCTATTAAAAATATATGATCTACCAAAAATATACGCTCTACCAACCATTTGGGTTGGTCTAATAAAAGATAGCAAATTCACCCAAGGAAACTTGTCTGCCTATATCCTTAGACCAACACGGCTACAAACTAAACCCCTACGCTCTACCAATACACCTTTACATATCTAGCTTTGAAAACATGCATGGGATTAAATATATATTTGTGTATAGTCATTTCTTATATGGAAATGGATTCTGGGCTCCACAGCACTGCCCAGCACGACTGACACATTTTTACCAGAGTCTGTAAGAGTCCCAATAGGCAGCTGGAAAGCTCTTCTGAGCATAGGTATCTAAATCTTTTAGATGCAGTTCTGCAAATGACAGCAGACTGGACAAATTAAACTTGGTTAAAAATCCAAAATATTTTAATTTAAAAATTGTGAAAAATTAAGGAAGGTTCCGTTTTTGGCTAAAAGTTAGTTTTCCTCCCTTTCCCAAGGAAAGCGAACACATTCAATAAAAAGTTACATTTGTCAAAAAAATCCAGCTCCCTGCTGAAAAAGGTCTGGTTAAGAATAGCCGGCCACTTGTACTGAAACGCACATTCACACGTGGATTCCTTTTACAAGCAAGAAACTCCACGAGAGGAGTTTGTCACATGGGTCTAGATTTACCAGATCTAACCTAAAATGTTTTCAGAAACACCAAATGTTCTCATTTTCAAAACTGATTGAGATGTTTATGATTTTCTTTTTTTGTGGGGGGCAGTGGGCATTCACTTTTGCTTTTTTATCCATTTGAAGATTAACTTTTCTGTGGAAGATAATTAGAGAACTCTGCTGTTTGTGATCACACTAACATAGTTCCACCAGCAACTATTGTCACCAGTGCTGGCATAACAATAGCATATTTTTTAAAGGATTCATTTCTATTATTCTGTGAACCAAGACGACGGGATGAACCCATAAAAACAAATGTGTGGACAATCTTCTTTCATTACCTGTCATCCACTCAGTGCTCTGACATCTAAGAGACACAGGAAACTATTTTCACATCATATTCACTTAATAGATGAGATGTAAACTGAGTTCCCTGGCATATGACCTGGAGGTTGCTATGTTTTTCACTGTATAGAGTTTTCCAGGAGACTGGTGTGCAGCTGTTGCACAGCAGAGCTGGATCATAAAGAGTTTTACTGTGGAGAAAAATAAAAGGATGCCAGGAAGAGTTAGACTGATTACTTGGAAATGGTGTTTATCTTGTATTTTGCTGTGGATGTCTCCACTTTACTTCCACGCTCAGAAGAAAGATGATATAATATTTCAATAGCTACAGAAATACAGCATAATTCTTTGTTCTTTACCAAATGAGGTAACATTCTCATGGACTGATTAGTCACCTGGGCAATAAAGCCCAAACAAAACCTGAACAGGGGACAGATTTTATTACCTAGATTCAGCTGAGATCCACAAGCTAGCAGTGCAGGAAGGTGCATCTCAGTAATGAAAGAAGGTCGTCTACACATTTGTTTCATGGGTTCACATAATGAACAAGCCTTGAGCCTGGTACTCCTCATAAAGAGTGGTAGGAAGGGTACAGGGCAGAATGTATCTGTTCTTCCAATGATCATGCCAAAAGTGCTCAAAGGGAAGTAATGCAACAGGAACCTGTTTTAAGCTAGAGACCACTATCCCACATTAGAGAAGGATGGGGAAACAGAAGGTCACAGGATCCAGTAGTAAGTTATCACCTCATTGGTCCCTGGCAGAACATTAGGGGACTGTCCTACAGCTCCTATGACCAACCCTTACTATTTACATACAGGACCAACCCCTTCTCTGATGGAAGGGAAGAGTTATGAGGGAAGAGTTTTGAGCAAATCCTCAAAATTTTCCCATTCCCTATTACCTTCCTTCTTCCTTTGCAGGACTTTCTGTGGAAGGGTGCAATTGAGACCCAAATAATGATGTTGGCATTTAGGTCCATGGGGTTTCAAATTTGCCCTTATATCTTCAGAGTGCAAGAAGATCCTTACCTCATCAGCTATCAAAGCCTGGTCATACTTCAGGTGTCATCAGCCTGTCTCTCTGGTCAGTTTGGTGTTCTTTCCAAACCAAGAGGTCCTCCCTTTTTACCAGGAAGGGCAAGTCAAGGGGAGGATTTAGAAAGAGGTAAGGATTTCCTACCCTTTAGTCTTCTGGAGCCATTGCTCTCTTGCTAGGGTCTACACAATCTTCTTTCCTTAAATAAAACATATAAGTGGTTCACTATGGCTCATATCACATGACCAGAGCTACCATTTAGCGGCAAAGTTTCCAGACCACTTCTGTGTGGGCATCATAAGTCATATAATTTCTCCACCAGGCACCAGCACCTAGGAACCAGCTCTAGATACTAACAGGATAAAATATTTCCCTGCTCGTATCTCCAAAAGATCCTGCCTAGGTTTTCCTAGGCCATTTCTACACTTTCAGAAAAGCCCCTTATATACTCTACTACAAACATCATCACTAAAATATTCTCCTAATCCTTAGCAAACAGTGGAGTTTTTTTAGTTTGGTCACCTTCTCACCAGGCCTTGCTGTTATCTGTGACTCACTTTGGATTCCAGAAATGCAGCCACATGCCTTCAGTGGCTCAGACCAGAAGCCAGGGAGGCTACAAGTGCCTCCCTGCTTAGCTGGAGAAGATGGCTTGGGCCAAGGCTAGCCTGGCCACCCGGTGGGGGAGAGTTTGCGGAGGAGTTGCAAAGCATCTTGGGAAGTTGGGGGACTGTGAGTTAACTTGAATCTGGAAGGGATCTGGGACAGAAGTTCAATAAACTGATTTAATTTAAATCAGTTAAATCTGATACTACATTCATTCAGGTTTATCTTAAACCGGTTTGGGCCACTTTGAAAGTGGTTTATGTGGACTGAACTATAGATCTGAACCGGTTTCCAATCACTTATACCAGCTTATGTGTAATTTCTGTCTGTAGCCAGGCAGTTAGTTGTGTTAGTCTGAAATCAGGCAGGAAGCAAGGCTTTGCCACTGTAGGACACCTACACATGTGCAGGGAGGTTGCCCTGACACACTGTACTACAGCATGTCAGACCTAATTGCACTTCAGCAGACTCCAGCATCATGTGTACAAGTGTCCCCACACTGAAAAATGGCAGCAGGGGTGGTTTAACTAAAGCTTGTTTGACCAAGATTTTTTGATGAGGTTTAGTTAAAGCACCCGTGCTGCCATTTTTCAGTGCGGGGACAATGATACACGTGATACTCTGGTAGCTTTAATTAAAGCAGCTCTTGGAGCTGTGCATAAATGTTCATAGAGACCAAGTGATTCAGAGAGCCATAAGCTTTCATACGTGACAGCATCTAACCAAGTGGGCTGTCATCTATGAAAGCATATGCCTCTCTGAATGAGATGGTTTCTAATGTTGGCACCTTACCTGACCTTCTGAGTCTATTTAAACTGCAAAAATTCTTAGTGGCAGAGTCTCTCTTATAAGGGGGCTGTGCAGTGCCTGTACTACTAGATCCTCAATCTTGGTAGGGACCTCTAAGATCTACTGTATTATAAACAAAGTCAAAGCTCTTTAGGGCATGAATTGTTTGACTGCACAATCAATAACACCATAAAACACAATCCAATTCATCAACTCTGTAATGAAGATCAGAGACTCAGAAAAACTAGGTAGATAGAATCAACCAACCTATTAAGTCAGAAGGTAACATTTTTTATAACCCCTTTCCTTTATATAATGCACATAAGCAAAATATTAGACAGAAGCAACATGGCCCAGGTTTCCTGTAGTGCCACTGACTTATTATGTGGACCTCAGTAAATTACGTTGCTTCTTTCTTTCCAACTTCCATCTTTTATTTGTCTCATCTATCCAAACCTCAAGCGCTTTGTGGCAGGGGGTGTTTCAGTACTGTTTGTATGACATCTCCCATCACAGAGCCCCCAGGCTCTACATGGTACATGTACCGCTAGGTACAGCTGCAACACAAATAAAAGGAATTTTTAAGCTCAGTATATTTCACGTGAAACAAGTATGGAACATATCTATGACTTTGTATATCTATCCTCAGCTTGAGGAAGGGTTTTTAAACCCGAAAGCCTGCTAAATTTTTCCCCCAACTATTTAAGTTGGTCTAATAAAAGATATCAGATTCACCCAAAGAACCTTGTCTGCCTATCTATGACTTTGGAATTTTAAAACAAATTTGCAAACAAATTGTACCAAGAGCCTTTTTTGGGAAAATTCAATTTAGTGATATTGGTAGGTATGTTTGAAAGTGTAGGTTAATTAGATGTCTTCTTCTGTATTGTGTTTACTGGTCACTGGAACTAAAAAACAGGTCTCGTGCAGAAATTCCCCTTTCTCCTACAGCCACCACACTGAAATGAAATAAAGTAGATGTGCTCAAATAGCTGTCTTCCCTTGTTAGTTCTTCTTGTACTCACTATCCACACATGACTCCTACTGACACATAAAAGTAAAGACTGCAATGGTTTCCCAGTACAATATTCTGAAATTCCATTGGTCTAAATAAAGGGTTGTTTGTGCTCCACCATCAGACCTCAGTTGATTAAAGATTACATTTAAATATATATTTTTAGATCGTTTAAAAAGCAAGTAGAAATGGATTTGACTGGAAATGTACATGCTCAAGCTTTGTGGTCAGTCAGAGCTCATTCTATGAGGACAAAAATGTCTTATTTTAAAAAGAATCCTCCTTTGTATAAAAGTAGAATATGGCTGTTAAAGTATCATTCAACTATCCTTTCAGAAATAAGTTATCAATAATGGGTTTTATAGTTTTACCATTATATTGAGAAAAATCAGTTGGTTGTAAAACGCTGTGCAGTTCATAAGTTATCAGTTAAAAACTAATCCTTGATATCCAGTTGAAATCCTAAGGGAGACTTCAAGTCAGCCACTTCTTTTTGGTGATATGGTGATGAAAGATATATTGTCAAAAACCACAAAGCCTTGGGAAAAAACTTAGCAGAACTATCTACATTGAAGTGAAATGCAGAAAACTTGGCTGATCACTTGAGGTTTTGGGGGTGGAGTTGCAAATACTTTTGCACAGGTTGGTTTTTCTACATGCTTTGGACCCTTCAACTAAATCAGTGGAAGATTTATACACTAAGTGCTAGAAAAACATTTTAGCATATTGCAGAGGTTTCCAAATGATTGGTAAAAGTAGGTTCACTGATTGTAGGCTAGTGGTTTGTAAGTTGGTCCTGGCCAGGATCCAATGAAGTGATAGTGATATTTGGAGGTTAGAGCCTATGTGTGTATAAAGTACCCAACAACTTCCATCTGCAGCTTGATCGATCATCATTAGCACAAAAATTTTGGCTACAATTTCTGAAGGCAGCTAGTGTCTCTGTGCTTAACCTGAGCTGCTTTACAGAGTCTGATTCCCAGAAAGTGGATATGCAACATTTCGGAAGAGTCTGCAGACATTTGGAATGTCTTTAGAGGCTCAAGACTGTTGACACAAAAACATTACTAAGTAATCACTTAAAAAATTCTCAGATATGTTCTTTTACAACCAGTCTCTCTCAGTGAGTCAGACCATTATTACCCTGAATAAAAATTCTCAAGGCCCATGATAACATGAAACTAAGGAGGACTGCACACTGGAGGATAGGGGAGCAAGTCAGAAGGAGTCTGCAATGCAGACAAATGCAGTTTTGGGCTGCATCAAGAGGAGCACTAGGTGCAAGACATGGGAAGTGATTAATGCCTCTTTACTCAGCACTGGTTACAGTACTGTGGGCAGTTTTGGACTCCACATTTATAAAGGACAGGGAGACATTAGAGAGGATTCAGAGGTAGATGACGACAATGAACAAGGTCTTGAAAGGCAAGCCATAGGAAAAGAGGTTGAAGGAAATAGGCATGTTCAGCATTCAGAAAAGGTCCTTAACAGGGGACATGATAGCAGTATTCAAATACCTGGAGGGCTGCTGTAAGGAAGAAGGAAAACACCTTTTTTCTTTTGCTGAAGAGAGGAAGACACAGACCAATGGCTTGAAGTTAGAGCAAAGTCGTTTTAGATTGGATATCAAGAAATACTTCTTCACTTATAGAGTAGTGAGGCAGTGGGACAGACTGCCTAGGAAAGCTGTGGACTCTCCATCATTGCAGGTGTTCAAAAAGAGGTTGGATAAGCCTTGGTCAAGGATGATCAATAGTTACACCAATGCTATGTTATGGATATTTCCCATACTTCTGGGCTTTGCTGGATGCTTCGTGGGTCTAGGAAGGAGTTTTTCACCTTTCTGTTGCTACAAGTATCAGATGGATTTTTTCACCTTCCTCAGAAGCACTGGGTGTTGACCGCAGCCAAGACTGGGGATTTTGACTGGGGAGTGCTAGTGCTATGCCAGGACTAAAAGCCAGAGTTTCTGGCTAAAGGGTCTTGCCTTTCTGATCAGGGTTAAACCGACTGCCACATCTGGGGTCAGGAAGGAATTTTACCCTATGGTCAGATTGGTACAGACTGTGGGGGTTTTTGCCTTCCTCTGTAGCAACAGGCATGGTGCTCTTCCTGGGATCTCTTGAATGTATTTTAACAATCGTTGCAGCAGCAAAGACGCTGACCCTATTGTATCCCTACTTTACCTGTGGCAGATTAGGTTGTGGGACATCACAGATGATTCTATGATATTTTTAGATAGGCCCCCCTACTGCCAATCATCTGACTGATGGGATGGGAGGGGGCATTCTTCCAGGGCAGACAGGGCCCAGCTGTCTGTGGCAACTGCTGCTTTTTAGCAGTTGCCAACTTCCACTTGACAGTCTTCCCCCTTTCCAGGCTGGGGAGATGGCAGGCTGTCAATTAATGGGCTCCGCTACAGGCAGGGGTAGCCAGGGAGCAGCCTCCTAGTACCTCCTGGATGGAGAGCTCACCTGTAGATCTCTCTCTTCATGGAGGTGGATGAATGTCTGCATGGTTCAGCTTCTGGACTATTCTTCCAGGAGAAATTTCTTCCAGTAGAAATGACCATCTGAACACAGCTACTGTGATATAAAGGATGGATAATAAGTGGAGGCTTACGCTGGAGTCTGTTTCCAATTATCATCAATGGAAACAACATGATTGCTACATGAGCTTTATGTACTTAACGCCTTGACTACATATATATATAAAAAAAATAGAATTTAGACACTGGAAACAGAATGACCCCAAAAGCTGGGAATCCTTGATTCAAAGCTAAAGTTAATAGCAAAATTTACATATACAACAGTTTTTATTTATTGCGGACAAATTCTGGACAGGATTTTCTTTCTCCTTTGGAGTTCATTTTGGGCCAAATCCTGGCCCCAGTAAAACCTCCTTTGACTTAAAAGGGGGCCAGGTTTCTATCTTTTGCTCTTCCCATGGCAGAAAATGTAATTCATTGCTAACTGCTACAACTTATTTCATAGCAATTCCTAGTCTACTGCAAGTGGCGTGTTATTACTGAAAAGAGACATTATTAAACAGAAAAATCTTCCTAGTGGGTTCATTCCATGATTTCACTGAGGAGAGCATGATATAATTTAGTGGCCACATCTTCTGAACACACTTTAAATAGCAGTTAGAAACATGTGTTTTTTATAAGTTTCTCATTCAGAAACAAAGACTGACAGTAAAACCCAAAGCTTTGATATTTATATAAATTGCTAAGTGGTTGCATTGGAAAGTACATTTCAATTAATATGTCACAGTGCATCAGAGTTGTTTTAAAAATTTGCCAATTCAACTGGTTGTTTAACTGTATATAAATAGTTTAGGTTTACCTAAATCTGTTACATACAACAGTTAGTTCCATTGACTGCTTTCCAACAAGTACAGATTTTTAAGTCAAGTTACTTCACCCAGATCCAGAACATGCAAGAAGTTTAATATTATTTCCATCCCAACACCCATTTAAGGAATGCCAATATTTCCTCTTGGCTTTTTGTGTCAACATTACGTTCCAATGAAGCCTTTTTAATAAGGTTCTCTTTAATTTCACTACTAATCAAACACAACTTTGCCCATTTGCATGTGAGCCTTTTTGATTCTTATGTACTCTGCTGCCGCCCCTAGGACATGATTATAAAACTAGGTTTTGTTTTATAGCAGCCACAGATATAACAATAGCTCACATGTATTAACTAATCTCATAAAACAAGAATGGGGCTGGCAATTCCAGCTACTGCATCATGTTACCAAATATAGCAAATTAAAATAAACCAAGACTTGTGTACACTTAAATTCATTTTAAGTTTTCACAGTAAAACAATTAGCCCAGTTTAGAAAAAAGATTTGCCCCTTTTTTAATTTGTTGCTAGACAGATCTGTTAAGGGAAAAAAAAAAAAACCAGAACAAAAAACTTCCCTTTAGAGCTTACCTATTTTTTTCCCATAGAGATAAATCTAGTAGATTCTCCTGTATAAAATGGCCTTTATATTGACTACAAGCTGAGGACTGACCAACGTAGTCTAGTCATAAAGACCAATGCAGTCACTTTTCACTCTTGTAGGAATACATCAAAATACATTGACCAGTTCATGTCCCAAGGGGGAGCTTATATTCATGGAGAGATTACAGTGAATTTCCTGATATCGATTGTACTGGTTTGGGGGCTGGTAATCTCAGTGAAGAAGAAGAATGGTTGTCCTTGAGCAAGAGGAAAACAGCATGTGTCATCCCGTGCTATTGTCACTGGCACACGCAGGTGACCTGCAACAGATCTTGATGGGCAAAAAAAAATCAGTGGTTAACGTGTGCTTTTTTCAGCCTATCTTTCCCAGCAGGTGTCAGTAATGCTAGTACTCAGGAGACCCGAGATAAAGAACATTGGATAAACAGTAAATGAAAGCTATAAAAAGGTCAATTTGGACTAGGAATTAGCTTGCAGAGAGTTCGTACTGTGCATGCCATCCTTATTTCCCTGCAGGATTTAAATAAAATAAACGACCAACCCTAAGAAAACCACTTTTAGGATTACAAGATTGTCATCTACAAAAGCACGTCTTGGGTACTGAAGGAGCTGACTTTGCCCAGTGCTGCTACTTTAGATGCAACGTGACCTTTCTTGGCAGAGTCCCCATCCATGGATTTTGTTTTCATGTGTTAATACAGCAGCAGCCAAACAGTATGCAAATCTGAAGGAAAAAAATATTCCTCCCAGTCTCTGTAAATAATGTGCACCTTACCAAGGTGGTGACAATCTCCAAATTCAGATTCAGGTATAGGTCCGTATTTCAATCCTTTGTTTTACTTTCAGAGCATGGTCAGATAATGGCTTTAGCTCAGCTTTATGACTTCAATAATCAAGTGCATGTGTTTTAGCATTTTCATAAAACCAGCTCTTAATTAGCCAATTGGCTGGAGGAAAGAAAAATCCCATGTAACTAGTACTTTCTGCCTCCTTAAAGTCCGCTCACTTTTCTTCTCTCTCATAAAAACTCCTGCAGTTTTCCTAAATCAAGCTTTTCAGAGCATTTGAGTTCACCTTGACTTCTCTGCTGTCGGTGTTGCTTCCAGCCATGGTTACCTACGTTATAGAATCCCAGGTCTTTCCCCAACCTGCCATCTTTCCCCAACATGCGCTTGAGTCACTTCTGCCTCTCTTGTTCGTTAAATAGAAAGCAAAAATACTTTTTTTTTTTACTGTTGACCTTGTCGACTGACCTCTTTGCAAGCTGCCCTCCAATTAGACGGTTACCAAACCCCAGTAAACTCAAAGAGAGTCAGTCCATTGACTCAGCGTGGCTTGGATCAGTCATGTAATGACTTATAAAAATCAGCACGCATTCCCCAGGTTATACACAAGTTAATATAGAAGAGATTCTGAGCAAAATCCCAGCTCTGTTTGAAATCAATGGCGAAACATTCATTGACTCAGGCCAGTGTCTCATCTTCTAACGTCTAACAGGCAAGCTGTGTGCACATAGACAAAAAGTTGGATTACAGAAGCAATATTGTAGCCTGTTGTTCCTCAGAGAAAACAAATGGTTTATGAAATCCAACTTTGCTCAATGTTAAAACAGAAACGTACATAAATCATGCATATTGGGCAAGCAGCACAAGTGTGGGACATCTATATAACTCCCTACCCAATCACAGTGCCCTAAATTCAGAAGTTCCTAAATGCTACACTTTAGAAAACCTCAGAGAATGACTTCCAAAGCTGACAGGCGTTGGCGTCTTTAATCACACAGCAAGACTTGGATTGCTTATACTATTAGGTATTACTATTTTTCCAAACAGAAAAGAATTAACAAAAACACCTGGATTTTTTTAAAGTACATGTAATATTATATTTATATATGATACATGGATTTCTAAACAGCAGGCCCTTCCAAAACTGGGCATTTTGTTTCATTTGTTTGGTTGTTGTTGTTTTTTTTTTAACTAAGGGTTCTTCCTTCAGCATTTTCCCATTATATTAAATAGTGATATATGAGCGCTGTGAAAAATGAAAGCTGGCAGAAGCAGTTGAAGCAAAAGAAATCTCCACAGGAGCCTGGATAGAAAACTACAATTTGCCGTAAGTGATGAATGCAAACCAGCGTTCTTTTTGAATGCTAGCCTTTGAAAAATGCATACTTGAGAGTCTTAAAATGCTTCATGCATGAAGTATACATTTCCCCTTACTTTATTTTAAACTTATTACAAACCCCAAGCTTCCTAAGCATCTCTTTAGGTTCTTCACCACTCATAAAAATATTAGTATAGTTCATTTTTATGCAAATACTTTTGGAGATTGTTTTTTTTTAATATTAAGGAGCAAAAATGCTGAAGAGTGCAAAGAAGTTTGCAAACTATGCTGACATACAATAAGCCATTTTGAAAAGTCCTCCAGAGCAATGTTTGAAAATATAAGTGGGTAGTAAGGTCTAAGAATGGGAGCAAGACATTGGGAATCAGCACTTTGTGGGTCTAATCCTGCTCAGATTTCACTGTGTCACGTTTCCCAGGTCACTTCACATTTCTGTATCTCAGTTAATTCCATGGAAATATGAATACTTCCCTACTTCCCCGAGGTTGTTGCAACAAGTATTAATTATGGTTTGTATAATGCTTCATATTTCCTTGGCTGAAATGAGCTCTTTTATATAAATGCACACACCCCATTAATTTACATGCATTCCAGTAATGCCTACAATGCACTAGACGCTGTTCCCATACAAAGGATAGTGCTTGCCCAAGGAGTTTACAAAAATAAACCATCACTGCTCCTTGTTATTAAAAGAAACAGAGAAGGTAATTACCTCTCCCAGGTAAGTACTTTGTAATCATTTGCTGCCTTTGGTACAAGCGCACTCTGCTTGTATTATGTGAATGCTAGTTCACTAGAGCACTCTGTGCTTGTATGTATGTGCTTGTGTGCAAGTGAAGGCCAGTAAGTGGTGCTCAAGAATATGCACGTAATTCCTGGATTTTGTAGATCCAGTAGATGTCGTGCATAGCAAGTGACTTCTTTTGTGCTTCTCTTTACACAGAGATCTTCACAAATCTGGTGTAGCTGAATCTGAACCTACCTGTATTCCTAATTCTACTGTGAGTTACGACCGTGAATCTTAATCTGGGTCTCCATCTCAGTTTCACCGGGAATTTACAGAAGTTACCACACATCGTGCACAAATCAATGTAGCTTCATGCCGCCTGCTGATTTTCATAGATGCTCTCACACATGCCCACAGATACGAACCAGTTTCAAGAATACAGAAAGATAATGCAGTCAGGCTAGATGTAGAGCTAGGCATGAAATGGGTTTTCAATTCTGTGATTTTAAAAAAAGTTTTAAATATGTTCTCATTTTGTACTGGAATAAAAGGAGAATTTCCAAAATTCCATATTAAGCAACAAAATAATCAAAGACACACAAAAATGAAAAGCCTGGAGTCTTGGGTTGTAAACCTAGATCTGAATCATACTGATCAAAGCTTAAACCTAGGGCTCCCATATGTTCATCCCAAACAAGTACCCTGGCTAGCAGGCTCTTTATTCAGGAGTCTCTCTTCCATCTGGAGCTGGAGAAACCTTTCCTGACAAAATTTTAATCAAAACTGATATATTCCGGCCATAATTTTTGGCTTGAAGGGGTGGCATTTTCAAATACAAACAAATAAAAATAACTCAGATATTTCACCAAAAGATTTTCAAGTGGCTCTAGGTAGACTACATTGTTCACTGTATACATTATCCTAAAATCTGCCTCCATCACTGCTGAAATACTACAGAAAACATCTGTACTTAAACACATTTCTTCCATGAAATCTTTCAACAATACTGCACCAAAATGAGACAAAAAGCAGATTCAAAACATTCAACACAGAACAAATGATACAAATTACTCTCCATGGAAGGGAAACCTGGCTGTGACCAATATTATTGCTCCTCCAAGAGTTGCTATTATTTTTTCAATCTCTTTTCATCTAATGTAGACCCCCTCCACCTCCCGCTTAAAAAGCATAGGGAGCATAGGCAAGCTTTTTAGAAGAGAGATTCAGAATGCTCCATCCAAGTCAGTGGCAAAGCTTTCTTGAAGTCCCAGGGGCCAAGATTTCACCTTTAAGTATATTTTTACTATGGACAAGCACACTTGCAGAAGTGTGATGGCATTTATTTTAAGAGTTGTACTCTTCCAATGAAAAGAATCCACATTCGGCCATTGTGGGAACATAGCTCAAATGGGAAGACCTGGGCATGTCTACGCATGCCATTACTGTGCCATAAGTTTGCCGTTCAGTAAAATAAGGTGCAGTAAGGTTTCCCTGGGAGAGTACCTACACGTGCAGCTGTTGGGAGCAAATTTGCTCCCGACAGGAGCAGTTCAGTGCAGGGCTATTCCTGCCCCCATACAGCAGCCAGGGAGAGCTCCAGGCTCCTCTGAGTGCCAGCCCCAGGCTGCCAAGGGGTACCTGGGCCAGGCCTGGGCTCCTGGGGGTGAAGGGAACTGTCCTGTCTCTGGAGCAGTTGCAGCCCAGCGTTGTACCCTGATCAGCAGATCAGGATGGCAGCTGGGAAACTGTCCCCTGCCCCAGGCCGTTGCTTCCCAGCCCCATGCCCTGACTGGGCCTGGGATGCAACATGCCCAGAATACCCATCTGCTCATAGTAAACAAGCTATAGCCTGCATAAAGCCAATTAAGCTGCACCCATGCAAACATTTGTCTAAATAAATCTCTGCAAATCTTCCTATCACCTAATTTAATCTAATGCAAAATGAAATTATTTTGATGTGACAAGTATTGTGTGGACTTAAAATTAATGTGCTTTTTTTCTGGTGGTTATGGTGGGGGCAGGGGAGGGGTGGGGGGTCTGTGACCAAACAGTTAGACACACGGTCCTAGTTTTTATCCCTTAAATTCCCAATATCATTCCACCAGTTAAGGTCACCTAATTCAGCCCTAGTTGTCCTGCCAACGGTTTGTCGATCCCCCTTACAGAATACCTGGACTGCAGATACATCTCTCATTCTCTTTTCTAAGAGCAAATGCATTTGGCTAAATGCTTTTATCAGGCTAGCTTAGCTTTTCTGAATGGGTTGAGCAGCCATGAATAATTTGTAGGCAGAATTGTAATGTTAATTTTTACTTTTTAAAAGACAAATGCTAATTCCATACCTTTGTGATTAGGTAATTATGCAAGCTAGTTTAGAGCCTCATTTTTGTATTAAAGAAAGAATAAAATGTATAAAAGATATTAATATGCTTAAATATTCTCATTTCCTCTAGCACAGAGGAATTTTAAAAATCTAAATTCAGTCAAATGCCTTAAATTCAGTAACTTCAGAGCTCTGGCTCCATGAGCTCATCCCAAGAAGTGCTACCTCCTGGGTTTTATCCTTTCTTCAGATCAGATTCATAGAACCAGCTTTCCCCACTAGGCTTATTCTTAGAGTCTGCCTGAATGTGTCAGTTTGAAAAAACTGCCTTGCTCTGTCTCATTTATTTATTTCTTCTCTCTCTTGTTCCAGCAAGGGAAATTCACTTGGGCTTGATAACCCAAGTCTGCCCACCTCCTGGCAGAGATGGAACCAGAGCTGGGAAGAGTAGTCCCCCAGAAGACGGTATGGACTTGCACCTTGCAGTTGGGAGTGGGCTGGAGCTGATGGCTGTACAAACCCTTGCTTCGCTTGAGAAGGGACTGGAAAATAGCCCTGGTCCTATTGTGGCCTGGAGACTGTATAGCTGTGGTACTGTTACATGTTAGCTGTCTTCGGAGCCTGGTTACCCTGGTTCCTCAGGCTATAGGAAGGCTTTGCCCTTAAATAGCATTTTTTTTTTTTTGCATAGATTTAAGGCTTTAAATCTGACCTTTCAAACTCCTCTCTGAAAAATAAATGATGCAACATTTCAGCATTAACTTGAGTTTGCAGCCAGGCAATACAACAATAACCACCCTCCCCATCCCCCCCATCCCCCACAAAAAACAAAAAAAAATCAAGTTTGCAAGAGCCCTTGGAGCCTATGGAGATTAGCCTGCAGGCAGTCCCTTCACTTAAGACAGGGGCGGTCAATTATTTTGGGCGAAGGGCCAATTACTGAGTTTTTGGCAAGCCATTGAGGGCTGCATGACAGGCAGCCAGGGGCAGATAAATATTAATTTTCTAAATTTTTTAAGGGCCCCGCAGGCCAGAAAGAATGGCCTGGTGGGCAGCATTCGGCCCGTGGGCCGCATTTTGCCCACCCCTGACTTAAGACTTCATCCACCACTTAAGACCCGGTGCGAAGGCCTTATAAATCAAGGAAAAGACGGTCATTAACTCCAGTAGACTTTGCATCAGGTGCTTTCCAGTTCAAACCCCATGCTGATCTCAGCAGTGGCAGCAATATGGTGCAGGAAAAGAGGAGCTGATTTTCCAGTGAGGGAAATCCCAGGCCTTTTACGGTTTTCTAGATCAAAAAGCAGCACCCAGGAAACCACGTGCAGCTTATACAGAGCTGGAGGAGCAATGTGATACAAGGGAAGAAAGTCAAGCCAGGAAGTGATAAGGCAGTCGGTAGAACAGCTTCCTTGGCCACAAGGAGCCATGAGCGGCAGAGAATGGTGTGGTAGTGCTCGACCATCCTCGTCCGGGTACCAAAAGAGGGAGGAGGAGAGGAAAACCGAAGAGAGATTCTAGCCCTAGCATGCTCCAGATGGAGGTTCACTTTGTACCCCTTCTTCCCAGGTAGGGTATTGTAAAGTAACTCTTGCCCTCCTGCAACAGTGCCTGGCTAGAGGAGATAATTAAGTGACATCCTGGTAGCTGCTTGCAGATACAGAGGAAGGTTTTGAATGCTTGCATATGGAGCACACTTTGTTATGGCAATTGTGCAAGCTCAGATTTATTGGGATGGTTAGTCATATCAGTCTAAAGACTGTCACATCCCGTTTTTACTAGTGTCACGTAATTAATCTTCCCTTGACTTACAGTCAGACCTCATCATTCTAAATACCATAATAGATTTTTAAATGAGAATATTAATAACAAGGTCTCTCTATTATTTACCTTAGCCAGACAAATGAAAGCGCAAAAGGAGATGGCTACTCCCAAGGGCAGAAGAAGAGAGGAGCAAGGAGGTATGCAGGTTGCTGACCTTCGTGCAGAAGAAGCCAGGAGAAGAGCATGATTTGCAGAGCTTCAGTTCATCACTGAAAGAGAGATTGTTGTTGTAATTTCTATTAAGTACTTTGGAGGAGCTCCCATACGAGGATGATGAGAACCATGTAAGTACTTAGATAGCTCTATTATACCATTAAAGCAGAAATGCATTAAAAAAAAATACACTGTCCTCAGTTAAAATTAAGGATAAATAAAACTGCATTGAATCGGCTCTTTAAAAAAAAAATCCTAATCAGACTAAGCTGTATGTTCAGTATGCCAATATGTTATAAGAACAGTGAGGTGGCTTTTTACAAATCAACGTGAATTTTTTAGGTTGTATTATGAGCATTTCAGTAAAAAGAAGTCGGTGGCAATTTCATTTGAAAAGGCTTCAGAAAGCCTGGAGAATATAAGGTACTTTGAATTCCTTTCCTGTATCTTTATTCTTTGCAAGATGTGTGTAAAATGCAGATATTGCTACAGATACAGGAACAGGGTATACAAGGCATTGAAATTGTGACACCTCATTCATGCGACAAATGAGAACAGAAGCAGCACAATATTAATCCACCTTCATGACAACCATTGTAAAGAGAATAAGGCAGTAGTGGAAACTCAACTGCTTCTACTTACAGTTAAGACCTGAATCTCATGCAGCTCTTCACTTGCTGCATTGCACTGAAATATGTTCCTTGTTAATGCTTTCTGGTTTGTAGCTCAGCTTCCATTCCCTAACCATCACCGGATTAGTGTGGGTAATCAATATTTCAGGCAATTCAGATCATTTCTAAGTGAGTGGATAGTTGGGGGCATGGCCTTAGGGTGTTTCTAGAACTGGTCTGGGAATTGAGAGACCCCAGGTTCATACCCCATCTCTCCTCAGTTAGGCAGACCAGGATTTGAAACTAGAGCTCAGATTTGAGGCCATTATTCTGCCCCCAAGGCTTGGTAGAGACAGTTTCTCTCTGGCAGGCACTAGAGCACCCTAGTTTTGATCCAGAGGTTTATGACAAAAATGGAATTGTCACTGTTGTATCCCAGAGGTTTTGTTTGTGTGCTGTTATTCAAGGCACACAAATGTCCATTCTTGGACAATGGAAGTTTTTGTCCTCCTGACAGCTCTAGGCATTTCTGATTTTCATTTGCATGCAGTAACTCAAAACACATTGTTAGCATGACCTTGGGTGTTTACTGCCAGGTTTCTGTTAAGAGCCTTTTTTTTTTCAGATATCCCATAAAAGTACAATTGGCAGGATGGGGATGTGTATATATTGGCTTCTGTATTTGCCTACCAAACATCACGTTCATTAGTAATCCTGGAATCACTGGGCCTAATCCAGCTCTGATTGAAGCAAGCAGGAGCCCAATCAACTCCACTGTAAACAGTGGAGAGACGCAAAGGACAAACTTCACCCCTAATGCAGCTCCCCAGAAGTCACTGGAAACACACTCGTGTTACATTTGCTACTAGGTACCATGATAATATTACTACTAGGAGCCTTAGACAAAGACTCTGACACTATTGTGACGATGCCTACCATTACTAACAAGGTGGGCTCTGCTCCAGGCCAATACTGAAGCAACAGCTCCATGTCCCAATACCAGGGCACAGACATAATGGACATCCTGTCCCCAAAAGCTTACAAGTGCAAATATGAAACACGTAAAAACAGGTGAATAAAAACAAACCTGGACAGAGGACAAGCTACCAATAGGATGGTACTGACAGCTGCTTATCATGTTGCTCATAATCTGTCTATTCATTAAGGTTTTCAAAACCATCATGGCACAGGGGTTTCAAGGATGCGTTTGAAGGACACCGTGGTAGCCTTGATGATTTTTTATAGGGAACTTCTTCCAGGCAGAGGAGAGGCAGGTGTATGTTTCTCAAGGCATTTAGGATTGTAATGGGCCCTATTCCAAATTCTCTATCCTATTTTACTTTTCTGCCATCTCTCAATTATAAAGGTGATAATATCCAAGTTGGGAGAAAAAAGAAAATCTGTTGTTAAATGTAGTTATTCAGAACCATTTAGCTTCAGTGCTCTGCTTTCTAATAGTGAATTTGATTTGGGGTCCTGTTCTTAATTTGTAACAAAAGGAGTCAAAAAATGATGAATACTACAGATCATCGTATTCTGGAATGGCATCTTGAAACGTTAAAAGTATTAATCTAAGAGATATATTATAGCCAGGATCTGAAACAGCTTACTATGCCTTCCTCCCTCCCAAAAAAGTTCATTGAACGGAATCCACCGTTAAGACATAATGGCTTTTTACCAGAGCTAAAATTTCCTGTCTCAGATATCCTGTAATTTCAAAGTTATTTCCCTTCTGTCCCATAACCTGCAAACACCAATTCCCCAAGCCAAAGTGCTCAGAGTCGTATCATAATCATTATGATATCTTTTTTATATAGCACCTTTTTTCTTGATGTTCCCAAAGCACTGGGCAAACTAGAAAGTAATAGAAATATGCCATACAATAAAATCAGTACAACTGGGGGTGGGAGGTAGAAATCAGTAGAAAGTCCATTTGTTTGTTTAAGGGACCGGCTTGTTAGAGACCCATTTTTTCTACACCAGATAGAAACAAGGTAAGCAGAAATACAGAGGTTTGTACATCACAACACACAAGGTGGAGCTAACTGAGGAGTGATTAGTCCGCAAAGGATTAGGCCTTAAATGCCCATGGTCCTACTGTCAACTTATAGCTTCTAGGATCAGAGGAATTTAGATGCAGTTGTAATAAAGGTGACAATAGAGACCCCAACTAATACCAGGTTGTCTTTGTGCTTAGTGACATGCATACAGAAAAAAGATGATCCCCTAGCTGAGAAGCCTACAACCCAAATAGTGAAGACTAATGGAAGTAGGGGAGAAAAGATCTCCAATCTCTGATAGGGGAAATGAATACAGAGAAATGAAGGGTAAGGTCCAGACTGGGTCCATAAGTGCCTCACTTCTCTGTAAATCATGTTTAAGAGCCTAAGTCCCAATGAATGACCCACAATGATCAAGCTCTAGGTGCTGCAAAACTAAGCAAGCACTTAAGTTTAAGTGGCACCTATCCCTTTTATACTGCAAAGTTGCCTCCATGCTAACAATGGGGCTTCAGTTTGAGCTCTTCAACATCTAAGCTCCATTGTGACCCCCAAAGCTGCAGAGAAAGTGCATACATCCCCTGGGATCTTATTTACTAAGTATGTTCAGATGATGTCTAACCCTAATCAGCAGCACTGAGATCACGAACCCCGCACTAGTTATGGTGATGATTCTGGCTGCATTTTACCTAATCGATTAGTGGCTATTTTTATAAGTTGTGCACCTACCTGAAAATCCTGAAATAACTCTGGAAGCAAGGGCTGGAACCCAAGTTTTCCCCCTGCCAATGGGGGAGGTAACCTAGCCTGCACCTATTGCTACAATAAATGTTCACAATGAATTTGGCCATCCTAAACATCTGCAGGAAGACTAGCTATGGTTGAGAGCATTCACTTTGTACTTTCAGGTGATGTTTGCCTTCCCTGACTGAGTTAGGCTCCGGATCTACAAGGGGAAACATTTATTTAATAGTTGGGTTTTAGTTTAAACTAAACATTTAGTTTAGTTGGGTGCCAGTCTTCACCCAACTCTGGCAACTGGTGCTGGGTCATTTGGCGTGTGGTGCTGGGCAGGGGTGACACAGGCTACTGGGGTCCAATCCTGGCATCTGAAGCCAGGCAGGGGCTTTACCTGGTCCCAGGGCACATAGGGCTGGATGGGAGCAGTGCGGGGATGCAGGAACTCAGGGCCGAATCCCAGCACACAGGGGCCAGTCAAGGGGCCCTATCTGGGCAGAGTAAGTGTGGGGCCCAGTCCTGGTGTGTGGAGCTTGATCCAACCTATGGACTGGCCCTGAGCCACTCATCTGACCCACAGGGCCAAAAGCGTGAGCACCACCGAGTTAGACCTATTCACAAGGAGTGAATGTGGTCCCTACAGGATCTTTGTATGTATATGTTGTGAAATATTCTCCAATGACATTGCTCAAGATTAGATTACAACTGTGATAGATGTTAAATGCTTTGAAATGTAATATTAAATTACCTGTCATTGTCCAGAAATGTATTTTAAAGCATCTTAAAAGAGCACTGTGCAGTATACAGATGGGCACATGTTCTCCCTCACTCTTGTTCTCACACACACATACACACACAGATGCAGCCCCTAGTAAACTATAAGAAAAAATTGCACACTAGGCCATTAAAAACATACGTGGATGTTGAAAAAAGTGCAGTTTTTTAAATTTTACCTTACACCAGACCCTCAGTTGCTCTTCATAACCATATCACTCATTGGTTATTAAGCATCTTCAACATATAAGGCCTATATAGAAGTGGGTGGTATTGTCCAAAAGCAACAAGCAAAAGTAGCAGACCTACAATGCTGATTTAATAAATGCCAGAAACGATCTCTTGCCTTTGTAAACTAATTTATCAGTCCTGTGGAGAGTAATGGCAACTACAGCAGTGGGGTAGTTCTGAGAGTGTAAAAATGATCTTTCTGCCAACCCCCCTGAAGACCAGACAGCAGCGCCGTTTAACTGATCATGATGAGTCACAATTGTCATTAGGACATTTGGATGCAACATGCTTTATTTAGTTCTTTAACCTTGGTCTATTTGTTATCAGCCCAGTCTAGAGTAGTTTGTATTCATTAGGAGACTTGTTTATTTTGTAACATTATCCTTCTCTTCGTTAACATGAAAGAGCCAAGCCCGAGCACCGGGAGGACAGCTCATCCAGGTCTGTGCTATTGTTCCATTAAAAAAAAACCCAGCACATGTCTCCTGATAAATGATTACTGGGATTAGATTTTATGGGGCAGATTCATAAAAAAAAATCAGTCCCATTTCCATATGTTTCTTACATAATAGGAAACATACAAAAAGGCCTTAAAAGGGCACTTCCCAGTCGTTCATTAAGCACTCGCGTGCTCTCTCTCTCTCATATCCCTAAACAGGTCTCGTGTATTCCAGAGTTTCACTTAACGTAGCAGCTATTTGTTTCAGGATTGTCATCTTTTCCCTGTAATGAGAATCTGAGGCTTCAGTTTCTCCTTCCAAGGAAGATTAAACAAAACAACTAAAATCCAGATACTTTTTTCCCCACCTCCTATTCACTGGAAAGGCCAGATTATATTAGGAGGGATAGAAAACTGGGATGGGACAGGCGGAGGCTGGTCATGCACACCATAGTGTAAGTTTTCCACAGGTGGCTATTTTTTTGAGAAATATTAAAAGAAAACAACAAAAGAATGAAATAATACAAACACACACACTATTTTTAGGCAATACTTCAAGCCTTTCTGGAAAAAGCCCCAGGATAAACCGGGGTGGGCTGGCGGGACACTTCATGAGTTCGGGTGAGCTGTCGAGGGCCACATATATAAAATCTTCCTGCAGATATCATTTGGACAAATTATAGATAAAAAACAAATCATATACTGCAAATCAGACATCTACTATGAAAATATCAAACATCTACTACTATGCATGTACTACAACATATTTGAATTTTATTTCAAAAAATATTTTTGTCCTGATTTATAGATTTTGAGTATTTTATATAGAGGTGATTGCGTAACAGCTCAAAATAAAGTCTTACTCTTGTAGATGGGGTCTGGGGGTGGGGTGTGTGTGTGAGGGGGTTTGCATGTGTGGGGGTTGGTGTGGAGTGTGGGGGGTTTGGGCTTTGTGGGGATTGTAGAAGGGGTGGGCATGGGGCCTGGTGCGAGGTGTGTGGGCAGGGGCTGCCTGCACACTGGGTCCCAGGATCTGGCTGGGGGTGGAGGAAGAAGCAGGGGAACAAGGGGCACATGCAGCAGAGTTTGCCTGGGCAGTGCAGGTGTGGTCCACCCTCCATCCAACCCATGGCTGCCCCTGCAGTGCTCTGCATGCCACCGAGCCCCATCTATTCCCATCCGGGGCAGCCTGCACCACACTCCTGCCCACCCTGGCCCCAGACGGTGCACACAGCTTCTTGGAGGGGCTGCTCCCAATGTGGCCGCAGCCGTCTGGGTTCTGCTTGACTCCCCTCTGCCTCCAGCAGCAATTCCTCCTCCTGCCCCCCCTGCACTGCTCCGGGCAGCAGGTAACATGGGAAAGCCATGGAGATGCGTGCCAGGCACCACAAACCCAGCCAGGTGGAAGGAAAGTTGCAGATGGGTGCCCCAGCACATGAGGATCCAGCTTGCTCCAGCTCCCAGCTGGCTTCCCACCCACTTCATCTCCCTGGTGTGATGAGCAGCCGCCCGCAGGCAGCTGCGTGGGTGACTGGGAGCTAGAGCAGAAGCCCTGCATGCTAGGGCAGGAGCCACCTAGCTGCAGCTTCCCCCCCACCTGGTTGGGCATCTGCTGCCTGGCATCCCCACTGCTTCGCCACATTACCTGCTGTCCAGAGTGGGGCAACAGGAGCAGGAGGAGACGGAGGCACTGGAGGTAAGGGGAGCTGCACTGACTGGGAGCAGTCCTCTTGGGAAGCTGTGCATGGTTACTGAGGCCTGGGTCAGGGATGCACGGCGCAGGCTGCCCCAGGTGGGACCGGATGAGGCTCGGCCCCATGTGGAGCACTGCTGGACAGTTGCAGGCTGGATATAATCAATTGGCAGGTGCTCACCTGCAGGCTGCATCCAATCAGTTGCCAGGCCAGATCTGGTCTGTGGGCCACATTTTGTCTACCCCGGGACAGACAATGAAAAATGGAATTGCTAGACACTTCGGAAAATTTAGACTAATGTTTCTTTTATCATTAGTTTCCACGGCACCCACATATATTTTTCACCCCAGAATGAAAACCTAGTGAATTTGTTTGGACACATATGTAGAGCAGTGGCGTGCAACGATCAGAAACATCTTTCTTAGAAGTGCTTGATTAGCAGGTAACTAAAGCCAGATACACAAGGGCATTTAAGAGTCCGAAAATGCAGACACACTAATAACTCACTTAAGTGATTTTGTAAATCCAGCCCCCAGTCCTTATAAGAATTATTGAGGACAATGTTGTCTTTTTATGAAAACTTCCTATTCCTGCCTTGCTAAGCTGTTGCTTTAAAATTCAAAGTGATCAGCCAACGCAGCTCCAAAGTGGCCATTCTCCTGCTATATTTGGATTAGTAAAGCTTAACTCCTGTTATGGCTCATATCTCCCTTTTTACTGTTCCTGAGAGGGAGATGGCTCCTTTATATTTCTAACACTTCCAATGTTTATTGTTCATCAGCTGCTCTTGTTCTCCGGGCCAAATTCAGCACATGCTTCCAGGAGATGCATTCTGTTCTCTGCTAGTGATGTTACTTTCTTACTGTGTTGTACTCATCATCTAGAGCACGTGCCATGCTCATTGAAAGTATCTGTTTGTTCTTTCTGCATTAAAAAAAAAAAGAAGAAATCTTAACATTCGTGTTAAAATTGAACTTTTGAACTTACAGTGCTCAAGTTTGGAAAAAACACATTCACCCATCCCTGCTCTGGAATGTTTTCCATAAAGGTCTATGATGGAACACGTAGTAAATGGGAATATCCTCTCATTCATGTCAATTTAGTTGCATTCATGGCCCCATATTTAATCCTGCTGCACATTCGATTTGGATATTTTTTCCACTGGATACATCCGGGTAGATAGGCAAAAGGCCAGGCACATCTGAGCTTGAAAGGGATGAACAGAAAATATATCAAGAACTAGGTTATTTCTGCTCTCAAGACCAAATGTCTGATGTTTTATCAGTCTTATGTGTCCACTGCAAATAGAAAAAAGGCAAGGTTCAGGTGAAATACACACAGGGGATTTTTCCTCTCTTGAGGATGCATAGAGCTGGGGCTCTTGCAGGTGAAAGAATACAGGTTATGCTTCAATGTCACCATATGGCTTATGTAGATCCTAGCAGATAAAATACCTAACGATGGACTGCTGAGTGTACTACAAAATACTGTGTAGTCTTGAGACAAAAAAAGCAGACGTATACTGTGTCTGGACTGTTTCCCATTTCTGTTGTCCTTCCATGTGTAAAAGTCTGTTGAAATCAGCTGAAGTCCTGTTGAATTATTGATCTCCAGGTGTCTTTTCTTGGGCACCTCGGAGTCTGGGTGCAGAAGACAAGACCCTTGGAGTCTAACAGTTCAGAGGTTGTAAAGATGGACAATTTAGCATTGATGGGTGTTGGGATGCTAAATGGGTTCACAGTCTTTCTGATCCTCCTATGAAAAGAACCATTAGAAAAGTAACAAAAATTCATTTAGGATATGTACAAGTATTACATTTAGATTGGCCTGGCCTGGCCTGCGTCAGTCTAAATGCCCCATCATTCAGAAGTTCACAGGGCTTAAATTGCTCAAAAAGTGTTGTGGCCAATCTAAGTTCACCTTTAAAGACACTAACTTTAGACTGACCTGGGTTAACCTAATCTAAAATGGGTTCACACAGTCTAGCGAGTACCTGCACATATTCATTCACAGCACAGCCCCAGGGCTGGAAAGCAGTACTGTTGCCACTTCCCCCTGACTTTGATTGGGCTATTTTTAGTCCTCTAAAGTCCCTTAATGGGGCAATCCCTCCTCTTCATGGACCTCCCAACTCTCCTCTGCACCCACCAGTCCCTGCTCAGACCCTCAAACCCCCTCGATTCCCCCCGCCCCAAGTTATTTAACTCAGCCTGTCCATGCCACTCCCAGCAGCAGTGAACACCTGCATACATTGCTCCTAGTTTAGATTTAGGTTTTAATGAAATGTAGGTAGCTTATCTGAACCTAAACCAGGTCCCGCAAATGGTTGTTCTCACCTTTACACTGCATAGTTTTGTGCAAGACAAAATACACAGCTCCTTTCTCAAGCCATTTACATTCTGCAGATCAAGGAGCCATAGTACTACAGTGGCCATTCACTACCACATTTACAGAAGCCCAACAGTGTTTCTCTTTTATGAACCTCAGGGGCTTTGTTTCATTTAATACAACATAACTCTGCAATGAAAATTCACTCTGGGTTAAAACTTATCACACAGGTTTTCTAGCCAAGGAGACAGCTTCCCTTTTCCATATGTATCGAAGTAAGTTAATGTATTTTCAAGCTACAGGTGTCCAATGGGCCTATGTTGATTTACATCAGTTGTGAATCTGCTCTGTATTTTGCATTAAAACTACAATCACTGGGAGGTTTGCAGTCCTTTTTCCTTGAACGCCTGCAAACCAGCCACTAGCCCCTTTTTGCCAGATTTCGTCATGAGGTCTCTTGGTTTTCAGGATGAAGCTATAGGCACCAGAGTGTCACAGTGGCTTTACTAAAATTAAAAAAAGATAAGACTCTGCTCCATATTTGAATGGGTCAGATAGCTGTGCCCATTTTGATATTCGTTCCCTGACTGAATTGAAAAAAAAAAATCTTCTCTTCAAAATTACTTTTCTTGTAGTGGAGCAAGCCTGGCAATCATTAAGTATAAAATGAGAAAGTTATGTAAGCTGACAAACTTGGCAAAACCTACAGGACTTTCCCCCTGTTTTGGGCCTGTTCATATTCAATACTGTAGTCTATACTACATTTTAATAAGCCTCTATTATTGCTCGTAGATTTAAGGTTGTTTAAAACCCAACTGCTCCTGGGTGTGACAGGGAAGAATTGGTTAGTTCTTCTAAAGAGGTATGGTGGAATTGGTCACAAAACTATTGAGTCAATTTGGTGGCGGTATCTCAAGACATTTAGTGACCTAATAACTGTTATATCTTACTTGAGCTTTTCTTTATTGTTTACACACATCCCTCTTCCATAAGTATATATTTGTTAACTCTGATTCTCTTCTGTTGCCTGAGCAAAACAGTCAAATTTGAAATTTATGGCTAAATACAGGCGTTCAAGAAGCTTATGGCAAAGAAGCCCTCTAACTTTCCCCATTTAGGTCAGGAGGAACCAGAACACACATTAGCCCTTGTGGGGTGGTGGGGCTTGGAGCCTACCTTCATGACCCAAGCACAGCAGGTATGTGTGTATGGAGGGGTGGGGAGGGGATGCTATTGCATGCATCCCAGCATGCCCTGCAGGCTCCCCCGGCTGCTGAAGACTCCCTAGTGGAACTGAACAGCTGAGCTGCCCCTGATTGGGTGGAGACATCACAGCTGCCCACCTGGATGCCCCACTCACACACAACCCAGGCATCCTAGACACTCACACATGCAGACACACACATGCAGAACCCAGGCACCCATGGTACAACTGGGCCACCAACTTCCATGCGGCCGATGAAGATGGTGCCCACCTCTTGCACAACTCCCCATTTCCCAGGCGGTCCCCAATTTTGTCATCGGCAATGTAATTGGCCCTCAATCCTAATTGGGGGCCCAGCCTACCCCCTCCTGCTCTGGTCTATGAGGCCCTATGGGTGCACCTGGACTATCAGAAGAAGCATTTCAACTACAGATTGAGCTTGGCACTGCAAGCATATCCAGTGCAGGGATGGGAGAGAGGGAGGGAAAGACCCACACTGATGTGTATGGCCCTGACCCCACACTGCAGCAGGCTGTCCAAATTAATGAAGCCCTGGCCGACTGCTTCCTCACATGTGTAGACTGGCAGGCCTCCCTGGATGAGTAGGACCAGGGGGCTTTGAGTGCCCCTTCCCTGGCACCTGACCATGGGTCTCCTACCACGGGCTCCATTGGTCCTGCTGCTCACAACCCAGGCTGCACAGGCACCATCCGCCTTCCCCTCCCCTGAGGGCATGCACCAGGGTCCAGGGGAATGCAACATGAGGAAGAGACTTGCCTTGTTTTAATCAAATGTTGAAGCTGCCAAACTGTTAGCGTATTTATTAAACAAAAAACTGTGGAGCGTTGCCCACTCTGGAACTTGTAGCCTTCTTCTCAGTTAACACTGAGAGCGCAGAGAAAGGCCCCACCTGCACCCGGCAGTTATGCCACCTGGGGGGGAGGGGGCTGGGCAGCCATGGGGGGCTCAATTTAACAAATACAAAACCTTGGGGCAGCAGGGGGAATGATGCATGCAAAACTGCTGCCCCTGGGTTTAATTAAACATTGCAGCTGGCAAACTTTTCACATGCATAATAAAGCAACACTGTGAAACATTCCCCACTCTGGAATTTGGACCTAAGCACAGAGGGCTGCAATTCCCTGCAATGGGGCCCAGGCCCGCATTGGCCTGGGTTCAGTGGACTGGTGGGACACCCCCACAGGTCTTCCTTCTCTTTGAGGCCCTGAGCCTATGTCAGCAACTGCCAGTGGCCATGAATAGTGAGTTGGCCCTGGAAGGTGGGTTGAGTATGTCAACCCTGGCATTGGATCTTAGGCATCCTGCCTTCCCTCCCTGCCCAAGCTGCTGCTCCCCAGAGCAGGCCCCACCAGATGCCTTGAACCCCTGGCTCCCATACACCATATCTCCTGTTCTGTGCCCTCCCCACTGTGGCAGGCCAGTAGGGGATGCTCCTGCATTGAGCTACCCACCTCACTGTGCCTAACCACCTTCCAGGCTCTGAGTGCCTCCCTGGGGCCGACCCCCTTCCTGGAGCACACCCACTAGCCTGGGGGTCCCACTGCCACCACCCAGGGCTGGGCTTGATTCTGGCTTTGTGCACCCTGGAAAACACAGGCCGAGTAGCCCTTGAGGGTACTTGATTCACTTCAAGAACTTGGGATGCTTCCGTCAGTCAGAAGCACAAGTAGTGGTCTCCCTTAGTCAGCCGAACCAAGGGGACCCCAAGGCATAATCTAGACCCACTCCCAATAAGTCTCCCACAATAGGTACAAAGGAGAACTTTATTGGTTTCAAAAGGTAGGGTTAGAATAGGGTACAGGGTAGAACAATATCAGAGAAATCCCACAGAGCAAACTCCCATGGCTGGGTAGCCTTTGATCACACATCTGAGTTACTGCAAGCTATATACCTAGTTAGATCTCAGGTAGCTTACTCACAAGTATCATCCAGAGGCAGGTGGAGATTCCCTCTGGAGGCAGGCAGTTCCTTGATCATGAGTTTTGAGAGAGACGGCAAGTTTCAGATGGTTCAGCTCTTCTCTCTCT
>NW_005841887.1:2392997-2400076 GCF_000455745.1 Alligator sinensis | reverse complement strand
TTGAAATGCATCACTAGTTGCTGGGCAGACTGGCAGTTCCTAGCTCCCCAGGGAGCAAGCCCCTCACCCAGGTATGTGATGCCAGTCACGTAGGCAGAGGGAGCAGGTTTCCCCCTCCCTTAGGAATGCATCCAGCTCAGGCTACCTAAAGAGATAGGGTAAGGTATCCTCTGCTGGGCCCATCCTAACCAAATTGTTACAGATCAGAGTTGTTGGGGAGAAACAGAGGTGGCCTTCTGCCACACCCACCACCTCAGCATCCCCCAATCAGCCCACAGTGTGGAGTATTCCTCCACAGCCGCCATCCAAGCCTTCCCCCCACCCCATGAGACAAGAGCAGTCCTTGGAGTGTGGATCTCCGTGGTGGGGGATGGTGGGCAGCAGCCTGCCCTACCACTCTGGTCCAGGAGGGCAGTGGTGTCCTCATGGAAGATGGCACTAATGCCACTCAGGGATGTTGCAGCTGGACCCCAAATGGTCTTTGACCCTGTGTGTAAACTCCTTATCCTGGCACTGTGACTCGCTCAGCTCTGTAGCAACATGTGCAACCTCCCTCAGAGAGCAGCAGGCCATCCATAGACCTTGTTCTTGGACCTTTGCAGCATGTTCCTGGTCCTGGATGATTCATTCAAGTGCTGAAGCACCACAGGTACAAGCAGTTGCCAAGTTGTCCATTCCAACCCCCCAAATCAATGGTCCCCTTTGGTCCTCATGTTGCCAGCACCATCTACGCACACATCCCCAGCACTCTGCAGGTGTCTGGCCAACCATCCTGGATCCTGCATCCCAGGCTCCATGACCAGGCGACCTGCACACAAATGTAGCCTGCAAACACCGAGGGACCTGTGATGGGTCTCCTGTCTTGGCATTTTCCCCCGCCCGGGGCTGGAAGCCACACTGTTGCTCACAACTCAGCATTGACCATGCCATGAAATGCCTGGATTCCACCTCCCAGCTGGGAAACCCTGGATACCTGTTTTCCATCTCCCTGCCATGGGAGCTGGGATGGCTGGGAACCCAAGTGTCAGGGCCCAGAGGCGTGAGATTTCTCCAGTTTTCCAGGAAGAGATTGAGGGCAGAAGTGGTGGCAGGTGTGTGTGTGTGGGGGTGGTATTGCTAGGCCTTACCTGCCATGGTGCTCATTCATATCTGCTCTGCCAAACAGCACCCAGAGAATTGCCAGTAAAGATAGGTAGATTTGCCTGTTAGTTACACCTCAGCTGTGGGGCTCAAATAAAGTTTTTGGTATCTCTTGGGATCTGTTTGGGTCAGGGTTTGTGTCAGGTGGGTCCAGGTAAATACACTGGCTTCTCTCAGGAAAGCATCATGAGCTTGAGGGATGGTGGGGCTGTTGACAATTACCTAGATTTATGGTTCCTCTCAATGTAGCACAGACTGATAAGACCCCAACAACACTAGGGGAGACCAAGTCTGGTGCCTCAACTTCATTCAAGGCCAGTGTCATGGGGACTCAGGGGGTTGTTTGGGAGGTGCAAGGTCAGTGGAAGCATCAGTAAATCAGTATTGTCACTCTTCCATCTGGACAATTGTCGAGCCAAGGGCATGCTGAATATTGGAGTAGGGAACCACATCCTTCCCCATGAGCATACCCCAACTTACAAAGGAGTCACATTAGACCATTCCCTCACCTATAAACATCACCTCCGGAAGGTCAGCAGTAAAGTCTCTTCACAGGTACCTACCTTAAGACATTTAGGCAGCATGACATGGGATGCCAACTTCAGAGTGCTCAGAACCACGGTATAAACCCAGCAGATAACCGAGCTCCTGTATGGTCCAGAAGCTGTCACACTAAAGAGCTTGACACTTTACTTAACAGTCTGCAGAGACTCGATAACAGGTTGCACACCTTACACACACACACATATTCCCTGTACTCTAGGGCATTAGACCAAGTGACCCAAGAAGACAGACCTCAACTGCCCCCCTGCTGCCAGGTTTCTGGGCCCATAGAGAGCCTGGGAGGCCGGGTGCTGCGGGCTTGTGTGTTGCACTAAATTTAGACATGGGATGGGGTGAATGGAAATGAAATGATTGCTCAGAGTAAATCCTGTCTGAAATCTATTACACCAAGTTAATCCCTCATTGGGCACAGCCTTGACAGAGAAGCACGGGTGAAGCTGAATAGACCAAGATCTGGATACAGGCACTTCAAAACAACACTGTACAAGATGAATACCTTGGACAGCCCCTTGAATGGAGTGTCCACAATCAGCACAGAAATTAAGTGAAAGCTGTAATCTTTACAAATGCCCAGATGGGGTAGATGGGATCCTCACACTGGGAGATAATACCCAACAATGGCTCACAGCTGGCCAGTGGAAACAAAGCGCGGCGGGGGGGGTTGGATACAAGGGCTTTGCTGACTCTTCAGTAACAGCCCAGCACTCAAGCAGAGGAGTTGAGCATTGGCTGAGGCTAGACCACTACCCCATGAAGGGGGGAGCAGGGTGCCGCAATGCTCCATGGGATGTTTGCGGAATGTGACATAACGCAAGTCGCAATGGGATGTGGTACAGATGTTCGTTACAGGGCTCTGAAGTCTCATACCACATCCATCCGGGGTTATCCTAGAACAGGATCCACCATTTTTGCAACGCTCTATGTGCCCTGACCGTCTGCTCAGTTATGGTTGTAAAGGGCTTTCTGTGCACCTACCATGCAATAAATGTAATTTCTGCGCCTGGCCGGTGATTCCCAGACTGCAAGAACGTGCTTCTCTTACTAACAGATAGCCGAATCCTCACCTAGTATAAATGAGCTCCATTGCATCAACAGGGTTATGTTGGATTGTATCACCTAAAGATCTGGGTCAAAGTTTGCATTTTTAACTCACATGCCTCTCAGAAGGCCAGAATGACAGGCCAGAATAGAAGGCTACCATGGTATTTTGAGCAGACGCCATGCCTTATCAAGCTATTATTTGTCATATAACAGATGTAGGAGGATGTATCATGTCTGATCAATTCTTCCAGTAGACACCTCTAGCCAAGTAGTCTATCTTGCCATTGAAAACTATTGGTGACTCAATAAATAGCATCCTTCCCTCCAAGACAGCTCAGCCAATATGTGAATTCAAGGAAAGAGGTAATGAGATCTAAAAGCAACAACACGCATCAAATAAAGTGTGTGATTAGAGAACAAGACACCCTGAAACAGAGCCAAATACTGCTCTCAGATGCAACGCCAGTCAGAGATGCAACAATTCTTATATATTTATGATGAAGCTGCATTTAGCATAGTATGGACAGCCTGGGGCACTGAGCTAGAAGGGCACAAGCAAAGGGCTGAGGTTAAAGAGTTACTCTTGGTGGCTGAAAAACATGGGAAGAAAAAAATCAAAGTGTTTGAGATTTTAAGAAGTTTGGTCAAATCCTGCCCCTTAATCCTGCTCTTTACTTCTCTCTACCCACTATTTGGGTGTCACTGCCTTAGGCCTCCCCCAATCGATATGTCCCAAATGGTAATCTACACTTTAAAAGCTCCAAATCTTACATCATATGGGTTTTTTCAGCTCTGGTACAGATCTCTCATGGAAGCTCTTTAAGTCCATTGTAATCAGAAGAGGCAGTAGAGAGTGGTAAGAGACCACATTAAATGCAGACTCCAATAACTCAGGGTGAGACAGACTGGGTTATTCATTCTGTGGCTCTTTCCAAAGATGAAAATTGGTTTGATGACAAACACTTCCCGACTCAGTTTCCTGAGAGAAGCAGGGGGTGCAGAGGTGGTGAGGAGACTGGAGCCACAGCAGCTGCTTGTCTCTCCACTGCCCCTGCTGCCTCATTCTTGATTTCAAGACAAGAAACTTTCCCCCCTCTCATGCTAAATGAGGAAACATTTGTCTTTGAATCAAGTAATGATGGTAAGAATAGGGGCATACAGCACTTAAAGTACATCTCTCATGGAGAACTGCAGCAGCTTTGCATCATATGATCTC
Source organism: Alligator sinensis (assembly GCF_000455745.1). Lineage (NCBI taxonomy): Eukaryota > Metazoa > Chordata > Crocodylia > Alligatoridae > Alligator > Alligator sinensis. The sequence continues at coordinate 2,396,115 of NW_005841887.1, read as the reverse complement.
AAATTAAATCCTTCCCACTCACCAAGCTGAAATATTTTGGTTTGGACCAACTTGACCAAAAATAACATTGCATTTGACTTTCCCCTGTGAAAAGAAAAGGTGGGGGGAAGAAAAACAGTGCCAAAATTGAAATTTTCTCCAACATCATTTTTCCAAAATGTACAGAAACAAAGTCTGTAACATTTTAACTGTCTAGACTCACCAAGTGGCTTCTGACATGTCACAAAACTCAAACTAAAGTTTGTGCAATTGTCCCAACAAATAGTGCAAAACAAAATGGCTGGGGATACTGAAGCCCTCTCAGTCCTAAGTTTGGTCTTTACAACTAAGGGGACTTATTGGGGGGGAAAAAACATTGGGAAGCTCATGCTATAGCAAATTTTTAATAGAGGATTTCACCAGTCAGGGCCGACTAGACTTTTGTTACCGTTACAGTTCAGAAAATAAGAGGAGAATGGTGGGAGAATAACATTAAGAATTCAGAAGCCATAGAGAGAAGAAGTATGAACAATTAATACAAGCATCTGTTCCTTCCTGTTCCACAGGGACCACTTCTATTTTACTAGCTATCTCAGGTCCTCTTCTTCCCAGCTCATTACCTTTATTCCACTGATCTCACCACTGATGTGGGTGAATGCACCATACACCAGTGGTTCAGCAAGAGTTACTGTGAACTACTAAGTGTTCTTATAGATCTTCTCCTAGCTTTGTCCTGGTCCAGAAAAGCACTTGGACCCTTTGAAGCTAAGAATATGCCTAAGTGCATTGCTAAATCATGGCTTAAATGAGGAAATCGAGGGCAAAAGGGATATTTTAAAAAAATCAGTATAGCAGTTAGTGAAAAATAGGCAACGTGTTGACATAATACTGAACCACTACCGACCCCTTTCATTCAGCACCCGGAAAGGGTAGATTTTTACAGTAGAAGTAAACCTATTTTTGTTTGAAAAGTAATCCCCTTCCCCGGTGGGTAAACTACAAAGTTACTCAGTGAGAGAACTGAATTATTTCTGCATAAGGGAGTGTGACAAAACAACACAGATATTTTGTGTAGCTGGCCTTTTTTTTTTCTCTCTCTCTCATCCTTGTTTTCACAGACTTGTATTACTTTGGTTTGAATTAGAGAACTCATTTTACTTCATTAGAAAAAGAACATGCGTGTATGAGGCGGTTTAATATTGATGAAAGGTTAATGCGGAGGTAGTCTCTGAATATGACAATTGACTCCTGTTTTTCTTTTCATTATGTATGAGATATACCTACAGCACCCCAGGCATGCTCAAGAAGATAGAAGCAACCCTAGAATCCACAGAGTATTCGGCGCATGTTCTCTATTTAATCAATATGATGCTACTACCTAGAGACACAAGCAAGATGGAGTCCATTCTTCCACAACAGCCTTGGAGAGATTTGGCTGGGGGGCAAGAAGAGAAGGAGAAAGATGGCTTTGTGCGCCTTTTCCTTTCAATTGCTGATTAAATGCAGTCAATTAGATCCCTACATATATTCCTCTCTCAATGAAGAATAAGCTAATAACTAGTGATGGGCAATCATTTTGGATTTTTTTAGGTGCATGCTTGTATTGGAGGATGTAAATGAAAAAGAAGTACAAAAATGCTTATAGCAGAATCATTGGCTAGGCAAAAGCCTTACTATGTTTCATAGCCTTTTTGTGCATCATTTGCCATCCTGCAAATAAAATAAGATGAAAACAGTCTCTTAATTCCACGAGTCCGCTCCAGGCAGAGAGCAGCATTGTTAAATATTCACAGTACTAAGGAAATCCAGCCATGGTCTGGTTGTCTGAGCTAGGAACTCCCAAATTTTAATCCAGGCTCTGACAATGATTTGGAGCCCAATCCCCCAAGCCTTGTTCACTTGAGCAGTCCTACTAAAATCCGTAAGCACGCTTACCTGAATGAAGATCTGGCAGTTGCTTTATAGCCTAGGACACGTTAGATTCTCCTGATGCTGCTAGACTTGTGCTCAGCGACGCAGCTGCTATTGACATCAATGAAAGCAAGTAAGCCATTCTTATTATTGGGCAGGTTTTGGGTTGTCAACCTTTTTTAATAAGTGTACTCCCAGCGGCCGAACATGGGGGAAGGGTGGAAGGGGAGGGTGGCACGCGGCTGGATGCGGAGTGGTGGCAGCATGGGAAGCTGGATGGCGGAGGTGGCTGCTGCTGCATGTAAGCTTAGCCCCCCCCCCGGCATCCGACTGTCTGGACAGTGCCTGGGCGGCCTGCAGAGGGGTGCCACTGCCCTTGCCCTGACCTGGCCCTGCTTCTGGGAGGTGGCAGTGTAGGGTGGTGGGTGATGGTACTCCATCCCAGTCCACCGCCACTTACCCATTAGGGCCTTCCCAAGTACCCCTGGGGGTATGTGTACCCCCGGTTGTCAACCCCTAGGCTAGATTATGCCCCACTCCTGCCCAAAAGCATAAGTCAGGCAAAGGGTACCTTTACAATGAACACGGCTCTGTATTCAGAGGCAATGTACTCCTGCATGCCTCAAAAGGACAAGCCGGATACATCAGCCAGGAGATGCTATATCCTGTCCAAGCACAGCAAACCTGCCATTCTGCTAGAGCTCAAGGAGGCATTGTGACTGTGTGAGCCCCAGGGACCTTCCGAATTCCCACAAGGAGGATGTGCATCCACACTACCTCGGTAGGAGGCTGCATCTGCATCACAATCCAGACCTTTGTTGTCCTTTGACAGTCTGTAAAGTGAGGATAATACTATTTTTATCATGCGGGAGTTTAAACCAAGAGTTTAATTAGCGCTTATATGCTGCTCCCAAAATATAAGCCACTCTCAGCACTTCATCCAGAATTGCCCTTCATTTATATTTAGAAGGGCTGCATAAAGATTTGTTCAATGTACACCGAGGAAGCATGGGGCCTGCTTTGAGGTCACCACAGAGAGATGTCACTGCAGTCAAGTCATTCCCACTCCTGGAGCCCTCCAATTATCAGCTAATCATCAGACGAGGAGGAAGCAACCAGATTGGCTAAGTGGGGTCCACTGGCATTATACTGTGCATTTGATTAATAGCTGTATACTGAATAACATCATCAATCATAACCTATTAGAGCATACAGAGAAGTGGTAAAT
>NW_005841887.1:2369360-2391639 GCF_000455745.1 Alligator sinensis | reverse complement strand
TTCAGCAGCTGCTTCAAAGCACAGTGACATTGTTATACATCTGCTGATGCACTTATTTGGCAATTTTAAAAGGAGACCCTCACTCCCATCTTTTAAAAATCCTTTTGACCTTTTTTGACAGATGTGTGCATACCACTGAGCCAAAGCAATGAAGAAGTTTCTCAAGTAAACCTGTTAAATTCCCTGGATCTTCATTGTCTTCTCATAACACTTACTCTGCTTCATACGCTCAACTCAGGCAGCTTCAAAACACACTAGAGCACAGGCAGCCCCACCATCACGAAATTCTTCAACAATTCATTTATAATTCACCAGTGTCTGTTTATGTATCCTAATTACATAGAGGAATTTTATGAAGCCTTAATTATTTTCCTCAATAGAAGTTGACGATTCAGTATAACATGCAAGTGTCAACATATTGGCACATCTAGTTGTTGTTTGAAAAGGTTAGTTTTTAAGGTGGCCCATTTTCATATAAACAGATAAACATATTTTGGAGCTGATTGATGGAAACTTAGCGCTCTCATTCTGTTCCCATTTACACCAGTATCAAAACTTTTACCAGTTTGAGTTGTGTAGGATAGGGCCCATATTTAGGTAAGCTAGGATAAGAAGTCAATGGACACTTTCCTACTTTGTCAAACATTATCAGCTTATCTTTAACTTTGTGAAACAGTTTTGGGGAGGGAATCAAAAATCTGTCTAAAAAAAATATCCAACTAGAGTAACAGATGCAGAACTCCTGCATAATAACGAATTGTAACATTTACCAAAGACTTAGTATTTGGTCCAAGAAATGTCATCTTCAAAGCGCAAACATCTGTGCACTCACTGTGGAGCAGTCAGGAGATGCAATAAAAAGATAAGAAAATAAGAACATTCATTAATGGCATTACTTTTTTCCCCCCTTCTCCACGTGTAATATTACTTATCAGCATTTTCTATTTGCATATAGTATATTAAATTTCTTAATTGGGTACATAATCAAGCACAGAGGACATTATGTTTAAATAACAGGGGAACTCAGGATTATGGTCGAGGGAGTGGTGGGAAGGATCATTGGCTCGTTGACTAAGTTTCCAGAAGATTTTAGTTGCCATCATAATTATGTCCGCATCTGGAGTTAGCATGTAATTTCAGTTCATTGGCTGTTGTAAAAAGACACCAAATTAATTTATTGGAAATTCAAAACTCCCAGTAGTTATTGCACAATACCAATGCTTTGCCTTACAAAGGCAGAGCAAAAAAAAAAAATGCTATGCAATGCTTAGTCATTCTGCTGATGGAACTAATAATCCTGCAGACTGCAATTCTTGTTGTCAGTAATTTTGCTTGATAACACTTACCAACCTAGTGGGATTCTGTGTCAGTGTGGTCAGTAGCAGAATGTCCTGGGGGATAGCACATCTGCCCAGCACCTCCCTTTCATTCATTAACCCACCAGGGGCTAAGACTAATTAGATCAGGCTGCTCATTTTAAGCTGATAATTGATTTAAATAGGTTGCTCATTTAAAATAGAATAAAAACCTGCTAAACATTTGGTGCTTAGGTTTTTTTCATTTGCAACTTTCAATTGCTTGTGCAATGTAGCATAAAATGTAGAGGTCTCCCATTGCTAAGAAGGCCATAAAATTAATTACAATAAGTGTGAATTGTATAGTTTGAGAGAAGGGGGGAAATGAGTGCTGGGGTTAACTGATGATGACTAACTAGTAATGAAAAGTCTGGAATGGTTTCAGCAAAAAAGGTCTTGTTTTCTTCAAGCAGGATTTTGTAAAATAGCTTTGAAGTCAGTTTTGCTGAATTTTTTTATCTAATGTGCAAGGGAATGGGTTGGTATATCAGCAGTATAACATTCATTTTATGAACTGGTATTGCTGGACGTTCAAAGGTTATTACACATTTTTAGAGGGCTTCCTTATTTATTTGTGTGTGAAATTTATATCCCAACTTCTGTGCAGTGGCAGCATATAAAAACTTATAAAAATCTTTATTCTATCATTAGGACAGTGCCTATTCTCAATTAATGTGAAGACGACATTCATTTGCGGAGGCTAGGATCACAAAGTTTATTCCTGAATCATAAAATTACACTAAAGGCTTTTGGGTATGTTTAAACAGACAGGTTTCCTTCCAGCTAAGTTATTTGTATAATGTTCAGATTGCAGCACAAACTAAAACACGGGTTATTGTCTATATGCGTTTGACAGAGACAGTTGAAATAACTAGACATTCAAGCTGACAAACTTCCCAAAATAAAAAATTACAATAACATTGGGGTTTTAAGACTAGCTGCAACTAAGCTGGAATAAAAACTGGCAAAACCATATGTCTGCAAGCAAAATTACCAGTGTCAGAAATAATGGCAATCACTATACCTTGTCATCATATATATATATATATATGTGTATGTGTGTGTATATATATATATATTTCAATCCCATTAACAAAATAAAAATTAAGGAACAAAACACATAAAGTCCATCTTTTAAAGTTCAGCCAGTCTTCCTAGTGTGTATTGAATGCTTTGCTATGATGTTGTTGCATCATGTAATTCTGCCTGGATTGAAGAACCAGCTTCTTGAAGTCATGTCTGCATTGGTGGCACAGCATTTCCCTAGTTATAAATTGCATTCTTTCCGCTTCTTCTAACAAATTAAAACCAGAGATTCAGACTTCACAATTCATGTGGGTTCAAGGACTCTCTGCCTTGAAAAACTATTCAAGAGCACTTGCTAGTGGCTGAAGCTTAGTATAGCACCTTGAAAGACCATTACTCAGCCTATTTTCTAAATAGTTTTTGCCTTTTTCAAATTGTAGCTTTTACAGTGAGATGACATCAACCCTAAAACATCCTTTTGTTCATCCTGTATCTATGCACCAGATAATTTTCTCAGGTAACAGTACATGTTATATATGTGAAGTAGTTTTTTCTAGGCAAGCAGTTATAAAGTCTATTGAAACACTACCAGTTTCCCAACTGATATTACAGAAATAGTGAAGGCAATTTAACTAGATGGTTATACTGCACTTGATTACTTAAATTCCTCAACTAAGCTTCGAAATTCAGAACATGAGGATATGTGCTAATAAAGCAACAATCGTGTTTTTACAAGAATTTTAGTATATCTCCTTTCACTTTGATTTATCACTGAACATGTGCCTCATTCGCCTGTTAGGTGGGTTAAATGTGTCAGCATTAACCACATGAAAATACACACGCATAATCAGTTTAGTTTAAAACCTGCCATAATAATGGTTCCCAAAATAAATTTAGTTGCAATTTTCTCTCCCTAAGATTACTCCTGATTTGGTTTCAATGAAGCATCTGGGAAAGGAGCAAATCCATTCCTTAGAAAGGGATGGATAAAGGGGGATGAAGTTGTGATATGACTTCAATATGAAGTTGTGACCCACAAGGAGAATGCCACACCACATCTTCTTTCAGCCCAAACATGAATCACGACTTCCTCAAAAATATTGAAGACACTCAAGATTTGGCTCTTAACAGGCCAGCTCCTGTGGCTTGGCCTGGCAGCAGCAGAACCTCAAAACCTTGGCTTTATTGAAACCAATTTAACTTGCTGCTTCCACCGTGCACATGCTTTTTCTCTCTGCTTATGTCTTTATATTTCCCGTGCTGCAGGAGCTCCAGATGCATGAGTAACACAGATCATGTGAGTACTCTCAAAGTCAATGCAACTCCTCGCAGGAGTAAAGCTACTCTTGTAAGTAAGCATCTGCTGGCCTGGGAGGTATGAGGGAACCAAGGCAGGAGAGAAGAAAAATCATGGTATTTTCATTGACAAAAGGGGCCCTGTCCTTTCTCTGAAGGAGACAGGTTCCTTTTTGAACTGTGAATCTGTAGAGGAACAGATTGCCTGCTAATATGGAAAGCTGCCTGTTTCTTAGATTAGCGATGAGGTAATTGAGAATTTACATATGTGTAGAGAGGGGTGGTTTAGATCCCAAGGTAATATATCTACAGTATAATAATGTGGGCGATAGTGGAAAGGTATAGCAGAGGAGGCAGGATAAAAGAGAGAAACAGAGTATCTTTGATGCAAATGCCAAAGACAGACATAAGAAAACGCTGAATTGGAGCTGTGTGTTGAGTACAGGCGTTATTAGAATAACAGAGGCATGTCTAAACTAGGAAAAGGATGGGGCTAAACAAGACAAGACACAAAGGTTAGTAAAAAGATACACTGAACTGTGCTGCTCCGTAGCCCTTGAAGAGCACTGCAGCTTTCATCCGAAGATTTCAGCATTTTCTGAAACAAATGACTGCTGTATGTGAGGAAGCCTGGCCTGCTGCTGAAATCAGTGGAAGCCGAAGACACTTGACAGGATCAGCCCAAATGCACCTCTTTTAGGATGCTTTTATTAGTCTAGCCTCTGCCCTGTTCCCATAGTCTGTGAGTATTGTTAGGGCATTTCCTTTACAATACACCTGGGAAGCAGGAAGTATTCCTGGAGGCCAAGTAACTTGCCACAAGCATGCAAATGTATAGTAGACCAGGGCTCCTGAGTCACAGGCTGACACCCTGAGCAGTGGTGATGCTTAGGGGGGTGCACAGGGGTGCACGTGCACCCCCTGTGAGCACTGGTGCACCCCTGACAGCCAGCACTCCCTGCTTAGGCAGTGGCCAGGGTGGCAGGCAGGGGCACTGATGCCCCCCGCACAAGATCGACAGCCGGGGAGTGGGGGTGCTGCTGGCATTTCTGAGTTAGCATGATCAGTCATGGAGGACACCCCCCCCTGGTTCGTGCGATTGGTTTCTGACTGGCCGCTGAGGGGGCAAGTGCCCCCCCTGATTCAGGAGGCACCAGTCACCCATGATCCTGCCTACTGGACTCTCCTTCCTCTGAACAAAGGTAGTTAGCTGAGTTAATGCGAAGTCAAGTAGAAGGCAGGGCACAGTAGCACCTAGAAACTGAACCAGCTGGTCTCTAAGGTGCTACCCTGGCCTGCCCTCTGTCTGATTGATCTTATGAGGGGGAAATTTTACATTCGGCCAACAAACTGTAAGATGAGGAAGCAAATATCTACAGGAACACGTTAGATCTGCGCCAAGGAGTCAATAATCATTCTTTAATTATATAATACAATTAAAATAACTTTTGAACATTTAGTTGCACCCAGCACTCAGTGCAGCTCTGCATGAAATGTTTACTACGGAGCTGCCTAATTACTCCGCAGTAAAATCTCAGTGCCTATATGTGCGTCTCTATTAGGCTGCAGAAAACTAATTAAGTCCACTATAGGTTGGTACTTGTAAACATAAGTACTATCCTATGATAGCTTTCTTTAGTGCACAGCAATGCATACGTAGACACTGATGGGGCTGGCTGGGGAACAAGGGTGCTTCAGTGTGGGGGTTGCTTGCTAGTTAGCCCTGCACTGGAGCACCCTGGTGTCCCAGCATGTTGAACCCTGGTGTCTCAACATGCCAGCCCCTCCACAGCACGTTGAACCAGGTCAGAGTAGCTCTGGGCTGCAGGGTGACCCCCCCCAGGCCCTCTGCCAGCCAGAGATGCTGCAGTCCAGATCAACATGCTGCAGTCCTGGGTACACGTGTAAACACAGTACCCAGGAGCAATAAACTCCACCGCAATATGCACCAGAATTTATTGCTTTGCATTTATTTCATGTGTAGATGTGCCCAGTTTGATTGATGCTATTTGGCACAAGAAGTTTCAGGAAAAGGGTAGCTTTAAACTAGCATTAGTACCTCTGTATTCTGGCATTATTCTTTGCTACATGGTTTATGGCAAAAGTGTTGTCTAACTTGCATGCAGATTACATATAGTCTTAGGCCTCATCAAACTTACTCTTGTAAGTCTTCTTCCCCTATCTTTGATTCTGTGTGACATAGGTAGCAGTTGTTACTGAAGACACATGCAGGTGTACATGCCCTTTACTGAAGTGCTATGGGTTCTTGCTATGTACTTTTATGGACACGAACACTTCATATGCGCTGTTTGCTTTTTCCTAGCAGCTCTGTCCATTTTTTCACCATTTTACCTTCTAGGCAAACCCAGGCACCAGTCGGCCCAAGGCATATCTGTGTTACTAACCAGTGTTCCAACTAGGAGGCCATATCTTCTGAGATGCATCTCATATTGTGGATTTAATGTCTTCTGCTATCTGTAGTTCAGCCACTTGGCGCCCCATGGTCCATGACACATTATGCATCGCAGTAACCTGCATTAATACCAGCACCTTTTGTCCAAAACCAAGGTTTTACATGCAGCTGCCCACCTTCTGATGGCCATATCCATGATCTGAGGGCTCCAGGGGAGATTAATACAGACCCAATACACCGACTTTTCCCCACTCAAGGAATCTACCTCCTCTTAACTCGTCCCTCAGTAAGTCGGCCAAGAATTATAGCCCAGCCCTACTGTTCTTCAAGAGCAGCATAACAGTGTTGTAATTAAAAGGACAAGTGGCGCTCGTTGTGATACTGGTGATCAAAATACCCTGGCATCAGACTTCAGTCAAGTGTTCGAAAAATCACTCTCTGTGTATTCCTTCTCCTTTCATTCTACATATTCTTATTCTGTCATGTTTTCTCTCTTTTAGTGAGCTGTTGCCTTCCCTTGGTATTTTTTAGTGTCTGTGATTTCCCTCAGAATAATTTTGTCTTTAGTATGTCTTAACATTTTCAGAGTTATTTCACCTCCCTTCCCCTTTTGCCTGGAGCTGAAACTTTTTTCAGCCTTCATTTATTTCTGAAAAAAATATGTTTTTCAGCTTCTCTTTTTAAACTCTGTAAATTCTTGTTTTCCCCTCTCATGTTTCATCTTTCTCTATTTTGGGTGCTACTACGCACGTCTACACATAGCCGGACAGTACTGTTGTTACTGCGCCATTGTTACTGAGTTGTTCTTGCGTCTTTTGGAAGTCTTAAATGACAGTGCAGTAACAGCCTGTATTGAGCCGTGCCAGACGTGCAGTTTTTTTTCACTACTACATCACTGTAGCGATGTGTTATAATGAAGGAGTGTGTCACTACCATGACATAGCTGCAGCATCATGGTTTGTGACTGCCAATGCTACATCGTCGTAGAGCATTGTTACAGTGATGTAGTGCCTTGTGTAGACACACCCACTATATAGTATATGCGCATTTTTACCTTTTCTCCTGCATTTGGTTAAGTTCATTCATTCTCTGTTAATGGCAAAGCATCATTTTATCTCCTCCTCACCTCTCTCCAATGCCCAGTTCTAAATACCATACTTAGTCAAGACTCCAACTGGATCCAGATGGGTCCTGCCCTCACACTACACTATATAATTAACTACCCAGATGGTGCATGAAAGGGGTGAAATCTCCCTTTTCTGCACCATTTTAAGAAGTCTCTTTGCAGTCACTGAGTGTCATGGGTAAGATGACACCAAGTGACTCTTTTTAATTACCTCCATGAACAGGAACAGGTAACAAGGCTTGTAGTGTTTAGGTAAGAGAGGATGTCACTGCTGCTTTCAGGCTTGAACAATCTACCCAATGCCTGAGCCACCACTGCCAAAGCAGCTGAGGTCCAGTTAGGTCTGTCAAAAGGCTAGAAGGACAAACCTTGTATCATAACTAACGTTCTCAAGGTCATTTCACATATGAAATCTGGTGATGCTTGCCCTACCCCCAGCACTTTTTCCAGTAAGTAGCACTTTTTCTGGAATTGGATCCTGATGTCCTTGCTGTTAGAGCATTGCTAGTGCTGAATAATGCTGAGTCCAAAGACAATCCAATTTTGGCTTACTTTGGCTTATACTTCAATCTGAATGGGCCTTAAGGACTATAATGATTTTCAGGTGCTTTCCAGGCACTGTTCTTGGCCTCTAGGGTTCTTAAAGTACATGGATAGAAAGCTTTTTTTTACTTGTAAAGAAAAGGAGAGAATTTGTAAGCAGGTCAAAATTTTGATTCTAGGTGTTTTTAGCTACCTTTATTCATAGATTCATAGATTGTCAGGGGCTGGAAGGGACCTTGCAGATCATTGGGTCTGCCCCCTCCATTTCTCCCCTCGGCTCTAGGCAGGAAAACAACTACCTAGGAGGTGACTGGGGTCACTTGACTATATTATCAGGCCCAACTCAGGAAAAACTCAGCACTAGAATGGTGTACGTGAAATATGGTGTGAGCTGCTGCTGCTTCTTCTTTTTTTTTTCTTGTATAATATTTTCTTTTGTAGTATAACCCTCAGTAGCTACTCTGGATGAGGTTCTAGGAAATGAGCCAAGAATGAGAAATAAGGTTGCAAGTTAGAGAGAATCTCATGATCATCGTATTATTCCACCTGAAACATTCACAAGGGCAAAGTCTACAACAGGAATCCAACATACTCTATGGGGGAGCGGTGATTGGAATCTTTATCATCCATAGGTAAAGCTACCTTGTAGAGTTCAACACATCTTGGAGAACAATTAGAGGCCTTGCCAATGCATTTCTTCCTAGTTATAGCTCTCAGAGTGGAAAGGACAGCAGGAGCAAATGTTGGTAAGCGCCCAGAGAGATCAGAAGAATAAGTAGGTTGTGTATGAATATGTGCTTTGTTAATAAGTAGGACTGTGATATGAGTGAAAAGAAGCAGTAGAAGATTAGGAAGGTGAGTGGAAAAAAAAATAGGGAAAACTACCAATTCCCAAGTTTGCAAGAAATTTTTTTGCCAAGAACACTATGTTCTTCGAATATGTACACTGCGGCAGAAATTAAAAGATAAAACTGGTGCCTTGTGATTCAGAAGCAGAAGCTGGGGGTAAAGAGATACAGTTAAATTATTTAGATATTTGATGCTGCCTCCAAAGAGGAACAAAAATACAGACAAATGCAGAATGATTAAACATCCCACGCTGGATATTTAGGGTAAAGACCAATTCAATAGCGTATGGAAAGCAATGAATTTGTGAATGCTGGTAAAAAAACTCCATCACAATGTTTTGATGGAAAAATGGAGTTTAGACTGCATGAATTTTTAAAAATAGACTTTCAATATTTTTGTCCAAAACTCAAACAGCGGCAAACCAAAGTACCTCAGCTGCAACATCTTAGTATTTGAATGTTTCTCAAGAAACTGATATTTGCTACAGCAAGAACACTCGTTTTCAAACAGCTCTACATCTATGTAATGAGATAGATAGATAGATAGACAGACAGACTGAAATGGGATCCATTTATTAAAGCAATAAACTACATATAAATAGGCTTCCAAGCAGCTTGAGGTTCAGCTCTGTTGAAAAGGAACCATACCCTGATTGGAGTTCTGTTCAGTACGAAGGGATATCTAATTGTCAAAAATATACAGCAATGAAAAAACAACAAGTTAGACTTTTTGATAGTGTGGCTGAAAGCTCTCTACACTAAAAGCACTAGAGAGACAGAAAAGAAAAGCAATTTTGGATAGCCTTACTTCATCAGTCACTTTAAAATAGTACATGGATGTTCTAATAATGTTCTGTACCAAGTTGTAGTTACTATATTTTGCAAGGATTGGTGAACTCTTCTCTTCCCACTCTTTCTCTTTGTATCATTAGTTGCTTTATTGCAGGGGCAGGCAATTATTTCAGGTGGAGGGCCACTTACTGAGTTTTGGCAAGCCATCGAGGGCTGCATAACAGGCAGCCAGGGGCAGATAAGTATTCATTTTCTAAATTTTTTAGGGGCCCCACAGGCCGAATAGAATGGCCTGGCAGGCCGCATCTGGCCCGCGGGCCTCATTTTGCCCACCCCTGCTTTATTGGATCATATTTAGATAGTCATTCATATTTCCAGAACCAGCTTGAGGTTTCTTGAGCTGTTCTGAGCAAAGAAAAGATTTCTTTGGGAGCAAACTAATTAGTATTAGCAACTATCACCCAAGTGAATTGTTATTTGTGTTCTCAGGTGTTGCACACTATAAAAATGGTGGCTATGGCATTATGGTTTCCCTCCATTCATAATCTTTAAAATAAGTATTATTTTTAGACTGCAGTCCTAGGGAAGTTAATCTGTCAGGATTAAAGTGATCAAATTTCTGCAAAGGGAAGGAAAGACGCATAAAAGATAAATACATGTGAACTAATTGCTAGTGTTATTTTTTTTTTTCAAGCCACAAAAATGTAAAATGTTCAGCTCCAGGGATTCTAAATAGATTAAACAATATTTTTTTAAAGGAATCCTTCATTTGTTTTATACCAGGATAATGATTATAAGTGCCCCCAGGACAATCTTGGAAGGAGATACTGTATCTCAAGACCTGATTTCCTGGCAACAATTTTTAACTGCAGAAGGGCTTGGCTTAAGAACTAGACTGATTGACTGTCAGTATCCCAAAGTGAGTATACTAATCTACCTGAACTACAGAGCTGTAACTGCTGTCAGGTATATTTGCTTCTGACATAAAAACACAATTTTCCCTTCATACTTAGGGCATAATATACAAAGGAGCTCAAGAGGTGAAGTTATCAGGCAATCAAATCATGTTGGATAAAAAGGCTTAACAGTTAATCACGTGTTCTAATGCTCTTATGGTAGACAGATGCCAAGCAAACACTCTGTAAGAAAAACACCCAACTTGTCATACTTTAATGCAGAATGACCAATAGTCATAATAGGCCAAAATCTTTTGGCAAGCTACTGAACAAGGCTTTTTTATTTTATTTTATTTTTTTTATAATTCATGGCATCTAGAAGAATTAGATGTTTCTCATGTTCAGAATTAATGAAAGCTGGGCACCTACCTCACTTAGCCAGCTTTGAAAGACTGAGTCCCAAAGTTTTGCTGACTGCTGCTAAACTACCACTACCAATGAATGAGAGAAGGGGACTCAGAGCATGCAGCTCCATGGAGGGATCTTCAGCTTCACTAAGGTTTAAATAGTGTATTTTGGCTTAGGCACAATTTAAGCATGCAAATTCATGAAATAAGGATATAGGCATAGGATCATAGGAAAGTGGGACTGGAAGGGGCCTCACATAAGCATGCAGTCCTGCCCTCCTGCTCAAGGCAGGATCATCCCTAACTAAACCAGCCTAGCTAAGCATCTGTGCAACCTGCTCTTGAAAGTTTCCAATGATGCTGATTCCACGTTTTTCCTAGGTAGTCTGTTCCAGTGCTTGACCACCCTCAGACTCAGAAAGTTCCTCCTAATTGCCAACATAAATAACCTTTTCTGCTGCTTGAGGCCATTGCTCCTAGTCTTGTCTGTGGTCACAGAGAAAAGGCCATCTCTGTCCTTTCTGTACGCTTCAGGTATTTGAAGACTGTTATCATATGCTCCCTCCATCTTCTCTTCTCCATATTAAACCCTAGTTCTTTCAGTCTTTTCTCTTGAGTCTTGTCTTTCAAGCCCCTAATCATTTTTATGACGCTACACTGAACTCTTTCTAAACTGTTCACATCCTATTGGATGTGTGGGGCCCAAACCTGGACCCACTACTCTAGGTGAGGCTTCACTAATGCCGATCAGAAAGAGCTGCTTCCCTTGATTTGCAAGTGACATTCCTGTTAATACAACCCAGGATGCTGTTGGCTTTTTTTTTTGCAACAAGAGCATACTGTTGGCTCATATTCAGCTTCTGATCCGCCATAACCCCCAAGTCCTTCTCTGCAATACTGCATCCTTGCCAGTCATTTCCCAGCCTGTATTTGTGCATGTGGTTATTCCATCCTGAGTGCACGACTTTGCCTTGTCCTTGCTGAATCTCCTCTGATTGATTGTGGACCATTTTTCCTGTCTATTCAGATCATTCTGGATTTTTGACAGGTTCTCCAAAACCAGGTTCTAGTAGAGCTTCTGTTTTATGTGTTTTATTATTACCATACACATCATTACCAAAAGGATATGGTGATACCAAAGCCATGACAAAAATCTAGGCACATGTCTATAAAATTCCAGAGCCTGATCTTGCAAAGTCTTTCCTTCTACTCCCTCAAAAACCACTTCTCACATGTCACCTACAAGAAATTCAGTAATGAATTATGGTTAGATCAGCAGTTCTTGACTTTTTTTAGACTCAATGTTACCCTCCACAACTTTTGTAAATTGAGCAGTACCCTATTTCAAAAACTAATTTAGTACAGTGCATACTTCCTTGCAGAGGGGCTATGCAGTAGGGATTGGGGACCAGCCATGCAGCAACCAGCCTGTGCTTATCTCCTCATACATGTTTATCTCCTCATACTCATCTCCTCACATCTTAGGGTATCCTGCAGAGGATGTGGTGGCACCCCGGGGAGAATCACCCCAGTTGTGAATCACTGGGATAGACACAGTACCTCCTCAGAATGGTGATTTTTAAAAAAAGTTTAAATAAATAAAGCCACATCTATGGGTACATGCAGACATTTGGGGAGGTTAGAGGGAGGTTAGATCATGTTAAAAATGGCCACCCGATCTAACTTAGTTTGCCCAGGTGCGGACCTTACACTTAGATCCCTAGTTAGGTCAATTTAAGTGTGAACAGTACAGAAGTTCAACGCCATTAGCTTAGTCTAAAAATGACTGACCCAATTTAAATTAACCCTGTCTTTGAGATACATTTAACTTAGATCAGATTGGCCATTTTTAGATGATCTAACTGTCCTGAACTTCTGTATACTTCCAAGTGCAGCTCCAGGGCTGGGAAAGCCCAGCCACTGGCCTCAGACCTGGGGCTGTGCTTTTCCTACCCCCTCCCTGGCACAGAGCTATTGTTAGCTCCGCTGACCCCTCCCTACCTCCATGGAACAACTAGCCCTCTCTGCCAGCCAAACCACCCCATCCTACAACCCACTCCCAGTACCAGTTTTACCAGCATTTGGCAGAGTCAGGAGCCGAGCAAAAAAGTTGGTGTTGCAGGGAGGGGTGGGCAGGATGGGGGGGTTGGTTCACTGCAGGGGGGTTGCTCTTCTGGGGATTGGAAAGTCATGGGGCTAAAAACAACTCCTGGTCCTGGGGGGTGGGAGAGAGAGCCGCCCCCTCCCATGACCCCAACCCCCCCTGGTAGCACAGGGACAGCTGCACAGAAGCCCAGATAGCTGGCATGGGACCAGAACTGGATGCAGTATTCCAGCTGCAGCCTCACCAAGGCTGAGTAAAGTGGGAGGATGACTTCCTGAGTCTTGCTTGAGATGCATTGGTAGATGCAAGCCAGAGTTTTGTTTGCTTTGCTGGCTGTGGCATTGCATTGGTAGCTCATGTTCTTCTTGTGCTCAGTCATGACCCCCAAGTCTCTTTCAGACATGGTGCTAGTGAGAGTAGCACTGCCAAGCCTATAAGTATGATGTGGGTTTTTTCTCCCGAGGTGGAGCACCTTGCAGTTCTCTGTGTTGAGAGCCATCAGATTTTGATCTGCCCACCTTGCAAGCCTGTCGAGGTTGGCCTAAATCACCAGCCTATTCTCTAGTGTGACCACACTTCCCCATAATTTGGTGTCATCAGCAAATGTAGCCAGTCTACTTCTGACACCAGAATCCAGATAATTTATAAACATGTTAAAGAGTACTGGTCTGAGTACAGAGCCCTGGGGGATGCCACTGGTCACCATGCACCATGTAGAATCAGTTCCATTGACTATCACTCTCTGGGTCTGACCACGGAGTCATTTCCCTAGCCATCAGACCACAGGTGGTGTGTCTGCTGCCAGGCATCCTCTATGCACCGCATGCTCTCCTCCCAGGCCTCACAGATGTTATACAACACACAGGCTGTAATGATGACTCAGAGGAGGTTGTCCTTAGCAAACTCAATGTGGGTGGTGATGGTGTGCCAGCAGTCTTTCAGACGGCTGAAGGTACACTCTACCAGGGCGAGGGTCCAGCCCCAGAAACAGTTCAAGTGGGCCTGGCCAAGGTGCCACATACCTCCAGGACAGCCTCCCTGGAGATGGCCTTGTCCATGCTAAACAGGTGGCCAATGTACCACAGGCTGGTGGGCATAGCCAGCTTGAGCAGAGTGAGGACCAGTCAGGTGTCCATGGGGAGGGGTGGCTTCATGCCAGTGTCCTGCCATTCCAAGTGTGGCCAGAGCTGCCCCAGAAAATCCAGGTCATGCACAAGGCCTCCAGCCACTGCTCATCATCCCAGGTATGCTGGACAAAGTGCCACCACTAATCCTGGCTGGCCTGGTGGACTCAGAGGTGGCAGGGCTGGAGGCCCAGGAGGGAGACAGCAGCCATGGTGGTGGCATCCTGGAGCCTCTCATCAGCATCCCTTCCAGGGTCCAGCTAGGCAGATGAGGTCAAGGTGGCAGGTGCACAGCAGCGACCCTGGGACAGAGTGCGTGACTGCATGAAGGGGAGCCAGAAGAGACGAGATGGCCATGGGACAAGTGGTGGTCAGCATGGCAGGCCAGCAGGACCAGTATGGCAGCCAGCAGGAGCCCAGGGCACTGGTCATTACTGCCAGGAGCAGGGGCTGGAGCAGCTATAGTGTGGGGAGGCACAGGTGTCAAGGAGAGTGCTACATGCTGTCCCTGTGCTGGGCATGCTGCTCCTAGGCAGGGAAGTGGCTCGCCAGAGAGCAGTGAGCAGGGTTACCTTTAGAAGAGAGCTGCCGGCTGCTGGCAGCTGCAACCAGAGCCTGGACCTCCCCCTGGCTACAGCAGGGGCCCATTGCAGGGCCCCCGGCAGCGGGAGCAGATTGACAGCAAATCTGCTCCCACTTCCCTGCATGTGTAGACACTTGCCCACCACTGTTTATTCCCAAGTAATTTACTCACGAATAAACTGGTGCTGCAGTAAATGCACATGTAGACGCACCCATTAGTGACCAGTTTACAAACAGAAAGTTGATTTTCTGTGACTCATGTATATGTGAACCTGGGTAAGATTACCAGGAGGTAGGCTGTCAAAGGAACTTTAAATACCCAATTCAAAATATTGTATCGCCTTTTCATGTTTCCATCTCCACTTGTGCTGCAAAATTCACAATGTAACTATACCTATATATATATATATATATACACACACACACACACACACACATATACTTCTTTACAAGTTTGGCTCAGTTTCACTGAAATTGTTGATCTTTATAGCTTCCTCTTAGAATCACTTACCTTCAGGAGAGAGAAAACATACAAGTACTCTAAGAAATGTTGATTTATGAACTCCAATGGTCTTTATTTTTCTTGCAAACCTGGGTGGAAAATTGATCAGTGATAAGCCTGCTATAGATCTCATGGTTTTGCAAGATATATTATTGTATTTCAGGATTATTGGATATTGCAAAAGATTTTTTTCCCCTCTTTTTTTTCCCCATTGCTTCAGCAATAATTTTTCCTGCTTCCAGTTTTTTCCTACCCTTTAGGGAAGCTATCAGAAAATAAAAACAAAAAGGAACAAATCAGCCCAGAGAAAGTTGCTTTGAGCTGCCTAGCCTTTCCTAATTCATCATAATATGGGTCCGGTTGTATACCCACTGAGGCAGAATGCAGAGGATGTTTCTTGAGTCATTAAAACTGTTCGTATGAGACTATCATCATCTTTTTTGTTTGTTTGCTTAACTCTGCTTTCAATAGCCATTTCTTTTTAAAATACAGACAGTGGACTCAAGCTTAATTTTCAGTGAAGTGTTCATCTATAAGGTGCAATGAAGTGTTCGTGTATATGGTGTAGCTTAGCAAAATTGTAAAGTAAAATGTACAGACTAAACCTGTTCAGAAAATGAAATAGTCATCTTGTGGGGGGGAAAGACATTTCAAAATCTGTTTTCATCTTATTTGGAGGGCAAAAAAAAAAAAAAAGAAATGTTGAAAATTTTCACAGAATGAAAAGTTCAGCTAAATGTCAGTTTGGAGATGTCAAAATGGAAAATGTTGACTTTTTATCACAACAAAATGTTTCCTTTTGAACTATCAGCCTTTCTAACAGTGGATACTGTCATAATGATGATCGGAAACACGATGTTTCTTTTAAAATTTTCCCATAAAAAGCCTGAAAATGTCCATCAAAACAAAACATTTCCCCACAAAAAATCCCATACAGGGTTGATGAAACCTGGTTATTTTATCATGAACATGTACTGACTGCCCAAAGCTGATTATTAAAAATCCTGTCTGTGTTTTTTCCAATCTGGTTGGTATTAATCACATAATTCAACTGACACAAGGCTATCCTCTTTTCCCGTTTTTATTCAATGTCTACTCTGCTTTGGATAATGGAGTTGAGCAAATGTTAAAAAAAAATTATCAGGTCAGCAATAAACTACACTAGTCTGGGGATAACATAAATGAATATCACAATCAAGATGTAAGAGTCAGTCTATGCAATTGCTCTGTTGGAAAGAAAACCAAGACTTTGCCTGAGGCCATCAGCTAATATCATTGTTTATTGAAGTTAGTTGTCAGGATTTTTTTCTTTTAAGGTAATCTCAGGTAGACCCTGATCTTTCAAAATCTTCCTCAAATCTCACGTTTTCCATGAAGTCAGCAAATATGAATCCCCAAATCCCTGCTACCACCACCTTAGTAGGCCTATACAAAATTTAACACCCCCCACCCCCCAAGATTAAGCTTCTGGGTCTTTTCTAGATTATTTTTATGTAGAACCAGCTCCTGTAAAGTTTTACAGATTTCTGCAGTTTCATCATTTCAATGGCAGTACTCACAGTACGTAAAGTTAAGCAGATGACAAATCATTGAAGACCTGGGATCTTAAATCGTCAGGGCCAGATTTTTAAAAGTATCAAACACACACAGGGTATGTCTACACACACATTTGATCCGAGATCAGTGTACTTGCATGTAAAGTATTCACGAGTAAATGTACCCAGTCAAGCGTATATCATTCAGGAACATGGGAGCAGATTTGCTGCTCCTAGCAGCCATCTCAGAGTGGGGCCTTGGAGCTCCCTGCTGCCGGGGCAGGGGGCATAGTCCCCACCTGGGGTCTGGTGGCAGAGCCCACCCCAGCAGCAGGCAGCTCCTGGGGAGTTAGGGAGCAATCTCCCATCGCCTGGTGGCAGTTGACGGGGAGCAAATTTGCTCCCGGTCAGATGTCTACACAAGCACTACTGCACAGTAACAACTCATGAATAAATTTGCTACTTGCAATTAGAGGTAGCAAATTTACTTGCGATTAATGAGGTTCATGTAGATGCACATGCTTACTGTGCAGTAAACTATGCTACTTTGCAGTAAAGTGTCTCATGTAGACGCACCCACAGGAGCCCTTTGGAATTAATGTATTTTCTCACATACAACGCACCCTAGAATAAGAGGTGCACCTTGTTTTTGAAAGGCAAAATGACGAAAAAAAGATATTTCCTTGTAGCAAATAACTGAATAACAGCGGCTAGAGAGCTGTCTGTCTATTGTTCTGCTCCCCATGGATCACATGCAGAGTTTACCTTCACTTTTGCCCTGCCAAAGCTTAAGGAGCACAAACTGCTCTTACTGGATTTCCTCACATATAATGCACACTCCAATTGCCAGCAGCTGATTTGTGGAAAAAAAAGGTCTGTTGTAAGCAAGAGGATAGGGTAATGTGCATAATCTCCCAGCAATCTATCTACCAGTATATTTTATGCACCTTTTTGTTACGCCTTTCTTTCTTGACTACTCGCATTAGCTGATAGTGTGCTTCCTTTCTTACATGGAGATATTAAAATTCTTCAGTGGTAACTCTCTTTCTTCCTCTCATCCTTGTTCCAGCAGCCAACATTCATCAAGGGAAAGGTCCATGAGCCTTCCTCTTTCTCTGGTCATGTACCTACCTGACCATTTTGTGGAAAGCATTCACTCCTTCCTCCCATCCTGCAGGGCATTTACTCCAAGTCAGAGGAGGAAACATCAACCATCTTGAAACACTGCTGATCCACTGGAATTTTAAGCTTGGTGATAGCTGAGTGGGATACGGTGATAGCTTATGGGTCCCTTTAAAACAATCCTCTTCATCAGCATTCAGCTCTAATGAAACTTTCTCTGGCTGAAAAAGGAAGGGAAGAACCAACTGAACTTTCCCATTGCTTACTGAGGGCCATATTCCAATATAGTCATGCTCAACCTCTGGCCCATGGAGCCCTGGCATTGAGGCCACATAGGGACCTGTGGGAAGCCCCATGAACCAGATGACTTAGTCTGACATGCCAGTTCACCAGTCTGCAGCTGGATCTGATGCAGAGGATCCAGACAGCACATGGGGTCAGGCTGGTGTGCAGCCAGATCCAATGCACAGGGTCAGACCAGTGCATAGTGCAAGGGATTTGGTCCACAGCCCAGCCACGCACCGCTCATTTGGCCCATGGGGCTGGAAGGTTGACCATGAAGGTTGAGTTGAATTGGACAGGGGTGTAGATTGTAGCCGTGTTGGTCTAAGGGCATAGGCAGACAAGGTTCTTTGGATGAATCTGATACCTTTTATTAGACCAACTTAAATAGTTGGAAAAAAAATGGACTTATTTATGTTGAACAGCACCTTGCCTCACCCAAGATCATATTGAAGTTACTGAGATTTCTAGTGAATTAAAGTATCACTCATTTTAAGTAAAGCATTACAATCTGATCCAAAAGGTTCAGGCTTACAGTCGTTTTGAAAGACAGGCCACGTTCTTATATTAATCTTCCCTAGATATTTGACAGGTGTCTGAGTCGGGTCTCATTTGATTTCTATATTTGTGTCCCTACCAATTCCATTGTGCTCTGGGACGTGGAGTTAGTGATTGCCACCTCTCTATAAATTATACTTTAACAATTCTAAGTATTTCTTTATGGGTGTTTTTTCATGTTTAATCCACAATCTTACCAAGATGCCCTCTCGCTAAAGACATTTTCCTGATTGCCAAAGGCAAGTTGAAGACTGTGATTTGTTAGACAGAAGAAGCTGTACGACAAAACACTTCTGGGATGCAATGTTTTTTGCCAAACTGCTGAAATTGCTTTGTTGATAAATGTTAGTGTCTGATACAGTTAGCATTGTCAGGCAGGTAAAATTTGATCCACTGACAAAGTCTCTTCTGACTGTCTCTTAATCTATTCACTAATCAATATTAACACTATCAAAGGCCTCAAACCCTTTCTTTTTGGTGGTTTGTTTTGGGCTTAGTTATTTTTTTCTCCCATCTGTAAATGAATTTGTGCCCAGAGACAAGTACGTGTTGTCTTTAATTTTTGTAACAAGCCAGAATGTGATGGACAAGAACAGAACTCAGGGATTTTCATGGGTGTAGTAACAAGAAAAGGAGAGAAAGAACTATGTCAAATGTCTGTTGCAGATGCTCATTTGGGCTCCAAGGGAACCTCAGTGTAGGCACGTATTTTTATTATTTGTTGGCTTAGGAACCAGCTCAGTGAGATGTTAATCAGATCATGAAATGCAGTCAAATCATAGTGTAATCAATGGCTTAGAGAGCTCATCGGGTTATGGGAAGTGCTCCTTACAGGATAGAGCCCTTAACTCCAAAATGGCTATGCATGTTCCTAAATAACAAAAGGTGTGATTGTACAGTTATGTGATAGATGGTACGGTCAGTATTTTGGTCTCATGAATGAAATATTAAAATAAGTTGAAGAAAATATAAGCACAAAGGCTAGACTTTGCATGCAACACCTTTTCATTCTACTACACATTTTGACAAAGGTAACCTTTGCAGGATATAAATCATAGCACACACATGACCAGACTCCCACACAGTCAAGCTGTGCCATTTTTCTTTTGTAGATGTGTTTTCTTGAGGCCAACTGTACTCCAGAGTTAAAGGAAAATTAGCATGTGTCTTTGCTTAACCAAAATCTGAAATGGCTTTGCTGTTATTTCTTGGAGACAAAATGCTTGCAACTTTGGAGAGTTTGAGTTTTCCCGAGCAGGCACTGTGCATTTTAATAATTTATCCTTTCAGAAGAGCATATTGTACCTTGAAGTAGAGCCTGAAAGGTTTTG
The DNA here is from genome assembly GCF_000455745.1 of Alligator sinensis. Classification (NCBI taxonomy): domain Eukaryota; kingdom Metazoa; phylum Chordata; order Crocodylia; family Alligatoridae; genus Alligator; species Alligator sinensis. The sequence goes on along the minus strand of NW_005841887.1, from coordinate 2,371,797 downwards.
CCCCATAGGGAATGCAGCCGCAACAAAAGAAAACTGAAAGCCATTTGGCTGCTTGTGACCACTTAGAGCTCTAATTGGCCAAATTCCATATACACAAACAGAGAGAGAGAGAAAGAGAGAGAGAGAGAGAGAGAGAGAGAGACGTCTACACTGTGTTATTGCAACAAGCACACAATGCCAAATTACAACCATATTTATAATCCTTTCAAAACACTTGGGTCCATTTTTGTGGCGATGACAAACATAAAAATGATGAAAAAAACAACAGGCTCCTAGTGGGCAAAGGGTCCAACCTCCTACACACTCCATAAAAGAGACCAAGTTGCCTTGTGCGGTATTGAACTGAACAATAACAACAGTTGAAATTTGTAATTTGTTGGAAACGTGTCTAAACTCCATATTCCTCCCCTCGCCATACTTCTAATATTCTAGTTCTTTTCCCACAAACCGATGAAAACGTCTTTCCAATGAATAAATGAATTCACCTAAATCTTTCTATGAGACAATTGTTTCAGGCGATGTTTTTACCGGTTAGTACATATTCGGATTTTACTTACTAGGGGCAAAGAATCAAATATTGCAACATGTTCTATGTACTGGAGATGTGACACTAACAAAAATAGTATCTTTCTTATGTTGACCGAGTGTTATTAGTAAATATGCTGGCTAAAAGTATAGTTCTTTTCAGTGATGCTTAGTTACGTCAGAATGCTAAAGCAACGTATAGGGACATACAAATATATTGAAGTTTGAGGCAGACCTTCAGCTAATATCAATTGACAAAGCTAGAGCTTGTTAGACTGGGTAAATTTAAGATCTGCCTTTGGGTGTGTTCCTCCCCAGAAAGTTACAACTCCCTGCCCGATGGGAACTGTATATTTATTTGACATGGATTTCGTATTCCTAAAGTTCGAAGAGCCCACTCTTCCGCTGGGGTGAATTCGGTGATAATCAACTGCTGAGGAGCTATTGCAAGAATTCATACAATGCAATAACATTTTTCGCAGGATTAGGATTCAAGAATCAAAGTTATTTTCACATGGAAAGCGGTGACTATGTATTAAGGCGAAGATGACAGTCTAGCCACTGAAAGGAAGCAGAGAAGTATTTCCATAGAAAGACAGAGCAAGAACGGGAGTGCAGGAGGAAGATCGGGGTCAGTCCTTAAAACCCGGCAAACATGGACCGCACGATGCCACTTACATTTCTGAAGCGCTAAGCAGAGCTGCAGTAAAATGACATTAGGTGCTTTCATATGGTAATTTGTATAGAAGGGGATATTGTTTCTGGGTGGAGCGCTAACCAAGACCAAGTTCACTGAACCTAACATACCATTCAATCAACCATCGAAAAAACAATGAAAGACGGGAAGATGGGGAGACTCTTATTTTGACTTGGTAGCAGAAATGATTGGGGGGGGAGGGGAATGCTTGAAACAGCTTAAATACAAGAAAGCTGCATATTGGTGGTAGTTTCCTCCCCTTGTTCCTAAATATATGTATGTATAAATAAAATAACAATCACTCCCTGTGATGACATAAGGGGTGGCAAACAAAATAAATACAGAAATATATGATGAGTGTAACAGATGAGAAATGAAAGAAGTTAGTGGCAATCTGCCAAGTGTTTTTTTTTTCCCTGAGTCATTGACTTTCAAAGAGGATAAGATTCAAATAGCAGAATCTACCAATGACTTCCGGGAGTAGATGCAATGGGGAGAGTATTTTTTTCACTGTATCTTTTTAAATAGCCACCAAGTAAGTAAAAAATGTCAACTATTTTCTTGCAAGAAACTAATATTTTTAATTTAATGGGAAAGCCAGGCTGCTGGGCTTTGCTTGCAGATGGCCTTTATCTTGCATTTCTCATCCCCTTTATCTGCTGTTTTTTAGTTCCATTTTATTCTTATTTTAAAATAAAAGCTACAAAGGCTCCTCTATTTTCATGGAAATGGCCCGGCAGTAAGAATTTCAGCTCATTTCCAAAAGAATAATCTGTGTGCAGGTCAAATCACCCAAGATACTTTGCAGTCTTTCACGCAGCAGTTTGCTAATTAACGACAAATTAAATGAAATTCTGTATGAGTACTTCAGATGTTGTGCATATGTGAGAGGTTTGGATGTAATATCTTCAGGCTGGCTGCAGCCCATCAGTGTGAAAATATGGTTTTTCGAGACTTCATAATCTTTTGTGCTGCCTAACCCGTAAGAAATTCTTCTGATGATTAAGGCACATTTACTTTTGTCATATATATCTAGATTCAGTTTGATATTTTGAGTGCATTAACATGTGCTTATCTTCAGCAGTTTTAATAACCATAAAGACACCCAGTTACACCAATAGGATCCAGCTTCTTGAGCCTGTCAAGAGAAGTATGTCCTACCACAACAGGGAGGATTCACTTTGGAGGCGGTTGGGAAGCATTTCCCATGCCACC
>NW_005841887.1:2366092-2369329 GCF_000455745.1 Alligator sinensis | reverse complement strand
GCTTTAGGATTGGATGTTCACAAGCACTTGGCCTTTACCTAACTCTGTGTTGCCATTGACTGGATGCATTTGGAAATTCATCCTTTAATTCTTACCCTGAGCTACAGTGGTGCAAGCCCCTGAACCAGTGCCCTCTGACACTGCCTTGGTCATGTTCTCTCTCCAACAATGCTTGCTCCCTCTTAGAGCTGTCCTGTTCCTATACCAGGGGTGGGCAAAATGCAGCCCATGGGCCAGATGCGGCCCGCCAAGCCATTCTATCTGGCCCACGGGGCCCCTAAAAAATTTAGAAAATTTATATTAATCTGCTCTGGGCTGCCTATCAGGCAGCCCTTGATGGCTTGCCAAAACTCAGTAAGCAGCCCTCTGCCCAACATAATTGCCCGCCCCTGTCCTATACCATCATGGGTCAATGGAGGCTGTTCCAGTGACTCTGTGTTTCTGAAGTCTTGCCTCAAAGCACCTGCTCCATCCTGATTTCCCCTGGTTTTGGCAAGAGTGAACTTGAGAGAACACAGAGGCCATTTTCTATAGACTAAAGGAAGTTTACTTCAGGTCAATAAAGACTGGACTTTAGAAGGAACAAAGTGTGTAATTTCGTTACTGCTTAAATTCTGCAGTTCTGACTGTGGTTGCTTTGAATGTGGCTGCTTTAATTTTAAACTAAAGCTAGCAATAAAATAATAATTTTGATTGCCATGCTGCATCAAACCACTGCTTCCTTTGGAGTTTTATCTAATTCCTAACACCAATGTTCCAAAGAAAGATGTGAAACCCACATAATAGACAACTGAGCATGAGCAATGCAGGCCCCTGGAGGCTGGGGGGCATGGCGACCACCCATAGGCGGTGGTCGGGGTGGTGGGAGCCGTGGTGGTGGGGACTGGGGAGCTCCCACAGGTGGCTGCAGTGGTGTTGGTGGTGGGGAAAGGGTGGTGAGAGCTGATCAGCAGTTGGTGACCACCTGTAGGCACCGCCAGTGACTGGTGATTGTCTGCAGACGCTGCTGCCAGTGTCAACAGCAGGGTGGTGTGGGGGCGGGTGGTGAGCGGCGACTGCCCACAGGTGCTGCTGGCAGCATTGATGGTGCTTGTCTCAGGGGGTAGACCACCAGTCTCAGGGGGTGTACATGCACCCATGTGCACCCCTTACACATTGCCAAAGGAATTGAGTAATAACTTGGTTACAAAGGAAGTTTATTCACAAACTAAGCAGTTCTCAGCACTTACTGATTGGCTTTTTATACATTATTATCCCACCTAATGTCACTGCAATGTCCTTTATTATTCATGTAAATGTTTAATCCTGCTTGAATTCTACTCATGTTGCTTCAGTGCTGTCTTGTGGCAATAAGTTCCACAGGTTAATTTAGGTACTACGAGTATTTCTCTTCATTGATTTTGTGGGCTGCTATTTAGTTTCATTTGACATCCCTCTTGAATTGTGAAAAGGGTAAGAGAGCAATTAATCTGCGCTGCACTTTCCATTGTTCTGGGTTCCTCTCTCATGTCTTCCTTATTCATCTCTCCTCTAAACTCAAATCAATTCTTTTTATAAATTCTTATCATTAAAGCTTGAAAAAAAATGACAACATAATATATTTGCTGAATTTTGTCCCTCTAAACATTGATGTGCTCTGTGTGAACTGATTTTCCATGACTGGGTAACCTTTTGAATCTGGAATAGATTGATTGATTGATTGATTGATTATTCACAATGATAAAAATCAAAATGCTATTTCTGTAAATACTCCCAGATATTTTTTCAAAATGTATTGTCCATGAACACTTCTATTACAAGTTCCCTTTGAAGAACACTAATGGAACTGAACCCAAACCAGATGGGAATACAATCAAGGCAAATTTGGTTTACAGTTCCATTGAATTGTACATTTTTTCACTCTTAACCCAGTTTCAGTTTCTTCCATTGTTTTATGGGATAATGGGACTTACATGTCTCACCCTGAACAATCAATAAATTCATATTTGTAAAAGACTTTGATATCATTGAGTGAAAGGGGCAACTATATCATATTCATCATGTGTTTATGAAGAGAAACTTTCATTTCATTTAGTGTGAGCTTTAAAACCCAAATTAATACAGATCTGAGAACCGATAATAGCGAGTCTTAATATTGTGGCTTTTATGTTACTCAGTTTGGCTCTGAGCCAGTAAAGCACTTAAACGTGCGCTTAATTTTACACACTGTGAGTATTTCCATTGATCTCTTAGGCTTTACTCATGTGCTTAAAGATAAGTATGTAGTTAAGTGCTTTGCTGGATTGGGGCCTTTTTGCTGCTGGGCAAAAAGAGAAGTATCATGACCATTAAGAAATTCAAGAACCCAATTACATTTTACTTCTGCTCCATCCTCTTGCCAGCTCTTTGTCCACTATTCATTAGCTATTGTAATACTTTTCTTAGGCTATGAGCAATACTGTTTAAATTATCACATTGCAAGCAGTCAATTTAAGACCACTCACACCTTTCAATTAACTAGTGAACCTTTTTGAGTAGGTTTTGGGTAACTTTTAAAAAATTACCTACATAACATAGAGAACTAAGTCCCTTCTCCAAAAGTGATTGCAAACAGAGGGCACTTAAGCTCACTTTTAGAAATCTTATGTTAATACCTAGCAAAATGGGGTCTCAAGGTGGTACCAAAATATCAAAGCTGGGAGATGCTCTCAGTTTCAAAAATGTGATGGAAAAAATTGGTTCTGCATTTTGTGATTTGTTCTTAAAATACAAACTAATAAGATTTCATTAAAGGCAGGTTAAATAAGCATATCTGCCTTTGAAATAGAGATATATTTTAAATTAATAGCTGCCTGTACTAACAAATACTTTGTTTGACTTTCAGATCAGTACTGTACTCAGGTTTATAGACCACCTGCCTCCATTAACTTGTGGGAAATACAAATCCTGGTTCAGGTAAGCAGGCTTCCATAAGAAACGAGAATCTGGTCATGCAAGTAATACCGTACTTATGCAAGCCATTTATTTGATAGTATGAGACTCTACTTATTGATATTATTTTTCTACCAACTTTGTGTTAAGGAGAAGAAATGGTGGTGTTCAACGCCGATAAATGCAAGGTTCTCCACCTTGGGAAGAAAAACCCGCAGCATCCTTATAGGCTCAGCAGTGCTATGTTGGCTAGCACTATGGAAGAAAGAGACTTGGGGGTCATCATTGACCACAAGATGAACATGAGCCTGCAATGCGATGCTGCGG
>NW_005841887.1:2352533-2365868 GCF_000455745.1 Alligator sinensis | reverse complement strand
GGTCATAAACTACTACAAGACCGTTTCAGGCTGGACATAAGGAAGAATTTCTTTACTGTCTGAGCCCCCAAGGTCTGGAACAGCCTGCCACCGGAGGTGGTTCAAGCGCCTACATTGAACACCTTCAAGAGCAAACTGGATGCTTATCTTGCTGGGATCCTATGACCCCAGCTGACTTGCAGGGGGAAGGGGGCTGGACTCGATGATCTTCCAAGGTCCCTTCCAGCCCTAATGTCTATGAAATCTATGAAATCTATGAAATAATATACAGCCAAGTTTGGTAAACATTTCACAGCATCTGATCATCAGGAATACAAATTAAGGGGTCAGTTCTGAAAGGAAAAGTACTTTCCACTTTCCCTGACTTGAGCGGGAATTGAGCTCTACATTGCTGCTAGGCTGAAGGAAGAATGAAATGGAAATATAGGAAAAATAGCTTTGAAGTCATGCTTGCTTATGCTTTGAACCTCTCTTAAGAAGGGCATGAAGATTCAGGGCGTTACTCTCCTCTCTCTTTCAATGTTGTAAATCAAAAATTAATCCAATGAAATCAGCAGAGCTATGCCTGTCCAAAATGGGTGAGAAAGGTTAGCCAGGTGTTCAGATTTTAAACTCATGACATCCTTTAGCTCTCTTCCCACTAAGCTCATGGCCTCAACATCCCAGTGTAGTGTTATATGAATATGCCAATTCACAGAGAATAGCATGGATATCTTGGGGTATGTGTCTGTCATTTGTGTTTATCTTTTTTTAGGCTTTGTAATACCTAAGACCCCAATACTGCGATCTGATCCACATTGGCAGAATATTGCATTGACAAGAAGCCTCCTTTTGACTTCAGTGGGGCTCTATGCACTCACTAAGTGATCCACCTACATGGAGCTCATTGCAGCACTAGGACATAAGTAGGCTAATACTGAGCTAATATAATATGCAACTTAGCTCCTTATCATATTCCTGGCTATATTTTGTGAAAATAAGAGAGCAGATTCCTTTTTACTTTATTCCATTGATGACTCCAGGAAGTCCTGAAAAATAATGATAATAAAGCCTATGAAAAGCGAAAACCAAAATATCCAGTCATTTGGCTTTAGGCAGTTTTAGTCAAATAATGCAGACGACAGGGTAGAGGTGCACCTTTCTGATGAAGTGAGCTTCTATTCACAAAAGCGTATGCATCTCTGATTCAGGAAGCGTATAAATCGCATCGCTACCCTGCGCTCTGCCTGACTTCAGGCTAACATGGCTAACTATGGTACCTCTCTCTACTCAAATAATGTTATTTTCATCTTTATTACTACAGAACTCAAACACAAAGCCCCAGTGATTAAAAATATTGTACATGCACAGTGTAACTTTTCCCTAACTCCCTCTTTCTCTTACATAATTAATATATGTTCACAATTAAGCCCAAATAAAGATTTCCTCCCACAGGCAAAGCGTAAAAACATTTCTTTTAGACCATGAGTGCACAGCTTTGTTCAAATCCAAAGATCTATCCTACGGGTGTTTGCAATATAAACATGTCTCTTTTAATTATTCCCTTGTGTTTGAAAAATCCTAACTAGTCTAGAAGCAGTGTCAGTTGCTGATTCATCTCATTATCTGGCAAGGCAAAGTGGCAACGCGCAGGTAAAAAACGAGGAGGAGTTTTTCCAGTGTGTCAGTTGGGATTTTCTTTCACTACGGATGCCTAATGTGAGCTGGAAATCTTCCATGCCACATGACAGACTGATCAAGCTTTGGCCTTGGCTATGATAAATAATAGCCAATTCTCATATAGCACATTTTGTCCATAGATCTCCAAATACATTCTTTTCCCTTCATGAGAACAACTTGGAGCCAGGTGATCAGCCTTTCACTTCTACCTCTTATTTTCACAGGTCCCGATCTCACCGTTGCAGAATGAATGACAGCATCGCATCATCGCTTTACTCTTTTTCTCTCAGACACAGAATCGCTTCATCGAGATGGCTTATAAGAAGAGCATCTTTTCCAGATAGTTTCGTTTGCTCACTGCCATACAGATGGGACTCTGAGCAGAATTTGGAACGAATTGCAGATGTATGAGCTTTCTGGATTTTCTTGATTCGCTTCACCAGAATCTTTTCATCGGGAACCTTTTTCTACATCAGATAGATCGCTGATCCTTTCTTCTCTGCCTTCTTCATTTGTAGCTCACTTCTTCCTGAGCCTGCATTTTCTTTATGGCATTAACTGATGGGTTAAGGAATCTCGGTCTTTTATTGCTAACTATGTTTGGGACCTAGACTTTTTCTTTGGTCAGATTTCCAAATTAATCAACTCCTTCCTGTTTTACAGTGGTTACTACGAAGTAGAAAAATCCAGTTCAGCCCAGTTTGCACCTGCACTTGGAGGCATCCATCTCTATGCTATTGACTTTCCTAATATGCTATGAGAACATTTTACATAACACGAGTGAATACATATTCACCTGTGTCATATAGGCCAGTCATTAAGGCCAGTTCTCAAAAGGTAGGGGTCAGCAACCTCTTCAGAGGAGCAGGCTGAACTAACACAGCTCAGTCAAAAGGTGGACTGCGGCTTGTGACCCAAGCACTGCTAATTTCCCCTGCTGCTGATTGCCACTGCTATGCTTGCAACCTAGCCACTGCTCTTCACATTGCCAAATACTGCTGATTCCCCCCTCCACCAAAATGCTGCTGACATCATGGTTTTGTAGGCTGGATAAAAATCACTTGGTGGGCTGGATCCATTCCATGAGCTGTAGGTTGACAACACCTGTTGAAACAGTGCGACACGTAGGGGGTGCATGGGGGTGCACGTGCACCCCCTGAGAGCGCTGGTGCACCCCCTGACAGGCTGTGCTCCCCACTTAGGCAATGGACAGGCCCTGCAAGCGCTGGCCAGGGAGTGGGAGTGCTGGATGAGGAGCCGTGGCCACCTCCGGGAGCTCCACAGCCACTTCCAGTCAGCAGATCATGCCTCCTGGGTCGCTGGGGGGGCATGTGCCCCCCCTAACTAAGGTGGCATCAGTTGCCCATGTGTTGAAAGGTATTTAAGTGCCTACGTGTGCCTAAGGTGCCTGGTGGGATTTTCAAAAGTGAATTTAATGTAATTAAATATATTTAAAAATTTGGCTCCCCAAATACCTTGGAGTTCTAGTCCCATTTTCAAAATAATTTAAGCACTTAGGAACCTAATGGTCAACATTTTCAAAAGCGTTCAAAACCCATGTGCAAAACAGCCAGATTTTCAAAAGTATTTAAGCAGATAGGCCAGGTACAGACATTACATTTTCACTGATACAAGTGATAGGAATCTGGGCTGTACTTGTAGCAGAGCAGTTTGGCACACACAGACTGGTTTAAAAATGGTGGAACCCGGTCTAAGGTTTGCCTCTCCCACCAAAGGGTAAATGTATTCTGTTAGCTACCGATCTAAACTATGCTGCTTACAGAAAACTGTGCAACTCAGATCGATTCTACCTCAGGCTTTTTGAATGTCTGTACCTAGCCCCGAAGATGAAATTAAATACCTAATAATGCTATGTGAAGATTTTGGTATGAACACAAGATTGGACCGACCAAAACAATTAAGGAATTATGTTGAATTCAGCCAATAGCTTCAGCCAAAAAAAATCAAAATATTTCATTTTTGACAATTTCAAAAATGGAACATTTTTGATGTTTTGTTCTGAAGCAATTCCTAAACTTAAGGTTTATGAAGCATAAGAACTCACAAACTAAGCAACGTGCCTTTAGTTTTCCAATTTGACAAATATATATATATTTTAGGTTAACTCAAAACTTTTTTTTTGATAATTTAGTTCAGTCAGCAAACCAAAACATTCAATGATGCTCACAGCTGTAATGCTGAGTGACATTTTCAAAAGGGCTTAAGGAGCTTGGGTACCAGCTCCCATTGAACTCAAAAATACTTTATGGCCTAACTTGCTTAGGTGGTTTCATAAATCCCTCTAAGTGCCTATCTTTTTCTTTAGACTTAAATACCTTTACAGAGCTGGAAATAAATACCCAGGGCCCATATCCACAGAATTATTTAGGTGTCTAACTCTTGGATTTCAGTAGGAGTCAAAGTCTTGAATACCTTTTAGAACCAGAACCTCATGTACCTTTCAAAATCAAACTTAGCTGCTTTTGAAAATGTTACCATTATCTACTTTATAAGCTGTGGACCAACTACAGATCATCCAAAAATGAGAACAAATCACACAAGAATCCTAGGCAATTAACTACATTTAGCCTTGGATCTTTTCCTGTATATAATTCATATACAGGCTTTATATTAGAACTTCCAGGTTAGTGCAATGAGGTTTATGGTTTTATGTTATAGATTTATTCTATGCAAAGATACAATGTCTATTAGCAGCACATGTATATAGATAAATTTAATACTGCTTCTGCACATAAAACACAGGACAACTATCATTTTAAAACTGGTTCTTTGTTCATTTATCTGAGAACAAAATAGTGGCACTTAGTCTTTAATTTTTGCTAATTTAATTCCCCAAAATAATGCTTAAGGATAAGATTGGTCCAAGACTGGTAATGGGATTTTTATCTACTTACATCTAGGTCAAATATCTGAATGTCGGTTAAGTCTGTAGTGCCAGTAAGTAGTTACCAAATGACTGTTGTCTAATGGCTTCTGCTAAATGAATAAGTAATTTCTTTCCAGTTCCAAGTGGGCAAGTATCCACATTAGGGAGCTACTGCCATCATTGCCAAGAAGTGACAGCAGCAGAAGAAGGAAGAAGAATTGCATGAGAATGATTCCAAGATTTCTTTCTCACCTAAAAGATGGTTTCTTCTGGTCAGGTTTGGGTTGTATTAGCAGAGAAGTTCAAGAAAGTTTGCATGTATCTCTTCTGTGGGAGCCAGATCCTGACGCCCTATTCTATTTTTACTCAGTCCATGCAGACTCAAAATGGTCATACACTTAATGAGAAGTTTTTCAAGGTTGGAAACTAGAATTATCAGATGGCAACAAACACCAGCCATTTGAAATCTTCTGGCGTCCTTAATTGGGACAGAAATTCAAAATGTTGAAGTTGACCCCAGAAAGAAACATTCAACATTCAGAAATAATTTGTTTGGAAACAATGGAACAACTGTAAGAAAACATTTCTTTTCAGTATGGAAAGCTTGTAGTATTTTAATACATTATTTATTATGAATAACATGTAAAATCAGAATATTAAGTGAAAGTGCAAAAAAATAAAAATTAAAAGTCAAAGCAAAGTGATAAAGTTGTAATGAAATAAAACAGAAAGTTCAAAAATTTCTAGTTTGATTGAAATAATTTCAAATGTTTTCCTTCATTTTTTTGTTGTTGAAATCAGTGCATTGCTACTAAGTGTTTCAGTTTTGACAAAATAGTAAGCTCTGGTGGGAAAAGGTGCTGTTGAAAAAATTTTGAAACGTGGTAAAGATTTTCAGAGGCCCATGCAAATTTCAACTGAGACTTGAGTAAGGACTTGGATGAAAGATGCCTGTCCTTAGATTGTTTAGCACCTTCCACCATGACTAAATCCAATTAAGAGAAAAAATACTGAGTATATGCTGGCACAGTCTAGACCTATACCATTCTTTAAAACAGAGTACCTCTTACTAAAGGTCACTTTTAAGGTAAAAAAGAAGTCACATTCATGCGCACTGAATGGTTAATGCCTTCTGTGAGCAATATTTCAAACACTTTTGAGCCATATTAGGTTTCAATTCGGGAACCATTCCAGTCAAGTCGCACTTAGCTTTAACTGGAGACTACCCAGGATTTACCTTGAGTTCGAGGCTTGTTCATCCTGAAATTTCACGTTCAACTCATTGGCCAAGTCCTTGGCTAATGGAAATTTGGAGCTGCGCTGAATGGCTGTGATCAGACCTGGAGAATGCAAATCATCTGGAGCAAAACAAGCAAAGTTTTCATTTTAGCTATAGGCTACTATCCTTTTAAATAACATGTGCATCTTCTACTGGCATTCACCCGTGTTCTATGTTTTACTGGCTGCTAGATGCCAGAGAAGCAAAACATAGAGATCTGCCTTACATGTTTGCATACGAATAAGATTATTTGCAGCCATGTTGTGCCTGCATGGTTTTACTTCATATTTTTCTGTTGTGAAAAAACGAAAGGTGTGGCATATATGAACCACTATCAGGTGAATCTTGCATGGCTGCAACCCTTAACCAAGGGTTATGTAACGTCCCAATACTCCAGACACTTTTAGGCAAGATTTTCCATGGCTCACATTGATTAATCCATTGACGTCCATGACACTTCTCATGGATAAAGGTGTAAGGTGACTCACACATTGAGACTATGAAATAGATTAATGGGGATTTCGATAAGATTGCCATTTTTTTCTGACCAAAGACAGGAGAAAAGTCTATTTAATGTTATTTCAATAAAAGAGAGAAAGAATGTGTTGCTGAACACTGGTCCCCTGGTAACATCATTTTGAGAGTGAGCTTGGTATCTAGGGATCACAAAGAAAGTTCGTTTGAATTATCATGACCAAAACTCTGGATCTACCCAACTCGTGCTTTGAGCGGTACACACAATCCAAATTCAGCTCTGAACCTGAATCTTACTGCTCCCTTTGAAAAACCAGACTCCTGGATGCAAGCATCCCATACTTGGGATGGTTCGAAACGTGAATACCAAAGCTGTAGCTCAGCCCCCTCTATAATTTGCAAAAGCCATAGTAAGCTTTCCAAGAAAAAGTGGAGAGAGCGCCGAAAAGGACTGAAGAGAGGAATAATACGTCCATCTCCCTGTGCATAAATATGGTAGACCAGATCAGCATTTAGCTGGTGTAAACTTGCATTTCCATGATTCAATTAAAACCAATAGAAATATGTTGATTTAAGACCTTGTCCCTGTGGAAAGTGAAAAGTTAAACTGCACAAAGACAGTGGAGTGGGGAGCTACTCAACCCAGGAGAAATCAAGAAAACCTCCTGCTAGTGTTTTTACTGTGAGTCTCACTGTGCTAATAAAGGTTTTCGTGTTGAAGAATTTCCGCACAGAAAATGGATGGAGGGGGGCACATTTTTCATATTAAAATTGAAACAGGTTTCCCGAGTAAAACAGATGTTATGCTTTTCTTGAAAAAAAAAATTAAGAGTGAACAGAAATGTTCAGAAGCGGGCGTTTGGGGTTGAAATTTTGGCATTAGTAATTCCCTATACTTAATCCATAAAAAGTTTTCTTTTATGTTTACAGAAGGGGGTTAAAAAAAAGAAGCAAGTCTGTTACCAAAGGATTTTAAGATACAGTGGAGATGTGAAAGGCATAGAAGATTTTCATTTCCTGTGTTATAGGGTGCAAATAATATCAGTATGAAAAACCTGGCAGGAAGATTTAAGATAGCAGTTTTTACATTGATAAGTATTTGTTCATTTCCTGACAACAAAAAATATAAATCTCTTCAGAAATTAAATACCCTGGCTTGTTGAAGCACTTTTGTGACGTTCTGTGGTAGACTGGCTTCCTTTCATTGGAAATCCACAGCTAGAATAATAATCACAGCATCAGTTATTATACTTGTATCAGTTCTGTGCGGCAAGAGGCTAATACAGTGTATGGCCGAATTCTCCTACTTTTGTGTCACTTATTTTCTCTGTGGGCCAGATTTGCATTTTAATGGAAGTAGTTTATAGACTTCTTTGCTGCCTTCATAGTGCCACAAGTGGCATCATTAAGTGAGTTAAGCCGGATTAATGCTGATAGTAAAGTCAGATAATACAATAACAGAGGCCTTCATTTCCATTTGGATTAGGTGAAGAGAGCAGGCCTGTCTGGTGCAGGGTGATAATTTGTAAGCGCGATATGTTGTACTTGAGAGGATAAGATTAAATTTAGTGGGTTTAACTGTCATCCCAGTAAGTCAATTACTTCATCTTTTCAGGCTTTGAATTTCTTTTATAAATAAAATAAATGGAATATTGAGCTGCTCCACAGCCATTTCGAGCTTCCATGAAGAAGAATTACACATGCTGGGCCTCCCCCCCCCAACCTAGGGAAGAAGGGGGGAAAAAAAAAGGGTTTCTGATTCGGCTCCATAAACAAAATATAAACTCCATTCAGGAGCCAGCATGGCAGCAACTCAGAAATATTGTCCATCTCTCATATCACAAGCATGACAGATTCCATTGTGACTTTAGTTTATCCATAATAGGAAATATTTATGTTGTGCCTGGCCCTTTTTATTTGTATCTATTAGATTGTATAAGGCATACACTAAAATACTGATCCCTGCTATCATTTAACCCTTTTGCTTTTGTTGTTGTTGTTATCTTATGTATATTTAAAGCTTACATCTGGGTATTAAGAAACTCTCCAAACATAAAGAACTGGGATCTTTTAGATTTTTTTAACCATGCAGCAGATATCGCTTTTGAAAAAATTCTTTCTTCTCTCTTTTTTTCACCAAATCCCTCTGAGGCCGCTTCTTGGGCATGAAAAGTTTGACGACATGGTTTCTATAAATTAGATACAGATAGATAAGCACCAACATCTTTATTTCCACCCCCAGATCCTGGCTGAATACAGGTAATGTCAAGGGATGTTAGTCATGTCAATAAGGGAGTACTTATCCAGAAAAAGAGATTTTGAGAAGCCACCTGAACTCAAGATCCTTTTGTAAATGCCATTTAGAAATATTTAACTCTCTCCTGTGGCTCCTGCTGTTGGGCGATATTATGTTCAAGGCAAGGAAGAAACCTTTACTGGTATCTCTTACGCTGCTGGTGATGCTCTGCTATGTTTTCTAGTACATCGTGACTCTGGATAGCCTTATCTCCTACTGATGGTGGAAGTTAAGGACACCTTACTGGAGACACTTAATGCAACACAGGATAGGCTCCCAGGGATTGCCTTTACATAAGAACAGATAGACAGCTAAGAATGATAGACAGGAAGATGAGATAGGTTAGATTTGGTAAACACAACTTAGATGGCAAGTACATGGCTTTTTACATTAGTAGGAAACTAAACTCCATAGCTTAATACTGCAGCTCAATCCTATGCAGAGTTCTCATTGGACTGCAGTGCAAATTAAAATTGCAGGTATTGTAGCAATTGTAGGTAAAGGTCAATATTCCCTGCTGTCTGATTTAAATTCTTTATCTCCGAAGGGCAAAATATTTTCAATGTAGTTAAGATGACATCATTCGGAGGCGTGTTCCCTTTTTTAGGAGGACTTCTGGCCCGATCTCCTCTTCTTTATACTGATGTCAATCAGTGTAACTTCATCAAAATGAATGGAATGACACCAGTGTGAAATCAGTGTAGGTAAAAAAAAAAAAAAAAGACTCGAGTCCCCTGATGATATCATTGCCATATCAAACCAAATTGAATGCATCAAATGATAGTATTTGTGTCTTCAATGCTCAGCTAGAAAAATGAGGCTTTTTTATATGAAGGATTTGATGTTGGAGTAAAAGACCTTTGTCAAATAAAAGTTGTGTTTTGAAAAAAATACACATAAAGGCTTAATAATGTCAAAGTCATAATTTCATGCTACAGTTCTATGACCAATTTGACTTTTCATCACAGCATCATTATTATCATTATTCCAACTAATCTCTTTAAATCTTTCTTAATAGTTGACATTTACATCTCCCCATCTCCTGTTTGTGGAGCTTTTCATAATTTTTACATCTCCCCATCTCCTGTTTGTGGAGCTCTGCATAATAACATATATTTTTAAATGCCTTTAATATTCAAAGGTTTGATTTGCTGATATGTATAGTCTGTAATCAAAAACCTAAACCTGACTGTTCTTACAGATATCAGTGGCCCATTTTCTCTCAAATTAGCAATGTCACGCAAGCTTTGAGAGGCTGTAATTACAACCTCAACAGAGCAGAAAAGCTCCAGGAGCCAGTGAGCTTTATGCTGCTCAAAAATACCCTCTGCCCCCGCCCAACACCATCTTCCTTCCAGCCTCTGATCACTCTGACCAGGATCCAAATTCTGCCTTCAGTCCGACCCCAGGAATACCAGGGACAGCTGTGCAGGAACAACTGAGGGCAGAATTTGACCAGCAGGATTTTAATCTGCCCCGATTTGTCACACCGGTCTACCAATTGCATTCCTTCGAACACTTTAGTATGGAGAATCAGCGCTGCTTTTCGGTAGACTGTTAGTTCACATACCAGCATTGCAGAATGTGACGCAAGTGTAAAATAAGCATTGAGCTACTGTATGGTAATGTAGTGTAGGAGAAATGCAGACTAGGCTCAGTTAGTTAATTGAGACTCACTTTACTTAACTAAACCAATATGGTGTTACTAGATCAGCTCCTACAACAGGAAGGCAGGCTATCTGTCCACCTGTGATATATATCTGGCTTTCATTATTGTGGGATTTGAGTGCCTCCCAATCTTTCATCCTCATGGCACATTGGTGATGTACCCATTATTTTCCTTCTATAGCCGGGCAAATAAAGCTCGGAGTCTTAGGGACATAGATTTCATGGACATTAGGGCTGGAAGGGACCTTGTAAGATCATCGGGGCCAGCCCCCTGCCCAGAGAGCAGAAAGTCAGCTGGGGTCAAAGGATCCTAGCAAGATAGGCATCCAGATGTTTCTTAAAAGTGTCCAAAGTAGGTGCTTGCACCACCTCTGGGGGGAGTCTGTTTCAGGCCTTGAGGGTTTGGACAGTAAAGAAGTTTTTCCGTACGTTCAGCCTAAAACGGTCTTGCAGGAGTTTGTGACCATTAGACCTTGTCATCCCCTGGGGTGCTCTGGTGAACAGATGTTCCCCCAGATCCTGATGCACACCCCTGATGTACTTATAGGCTGCCACCAGGTCACCCCTGAGCCTGTGCTTCTCCAGGCTGAAGAGTCCCATAGCTCAGAGCCTCTCTTCATATTTTTATTCAGGTTTCTAATGATGCAGGTAGATGCTTAGTGAGATCTACCAGTGATACTTAAATTGGCTAGGAGCCCAGCTCCCATTCATTTCCATGGGATCCAACCTACTTGAGCAGTGGGTTGCCTCTAGGCACCTAAATACCTTTGAAAAAATCTCCTCCCTTAGTGACTTGAGCAAGACAGGAATTGAGCTTGGATTAAAAAAGCCCCAAGCTAGGACTCTGATTATACCTGTCCGTCTGGTTACAAAGCTTAGAGTGACTGGTGCTTCCATGTAATTGTCTTTGTTGTGTGGAAAAAGGGAGGGCTTTTTGTGGAGTTCCCAAGTTTAAAACTCATTGAATATTCAACTTGATGATCATCTCATAATCAAAACCTTCGGCAAGCCTCAGTTCATTTTATGATACACAGGTATGTGATCCCTCCCGAGATGAGATTCTAGATAGAAGAGCTCAGAATGGCACTGTTTGATGTCTACATTCAACACTGAAGGACAACTGAAGTCAATGTGTTTGCACCTGTGTAAATGAGTGGTATTTAGCCCTTAGGGCCAGCTGACGTCTCAGTTAAACTGGTATAAAATCGGGTGTAGCTCCTTTGAAGCAGGTGGTTATTTGGGGCCTATGCTGGAGCATCTGTTCCTTGCTGTTCAGATAAAAACGATGTCTGCTTTAAAGTCAAAATATTTGCAAATGGCAAACATCCCTAGAACAAGCAAGAACTCGACAAGTTCACATCATGGCAAGCAGTACAAACACTTCAAGGGCCAAAATCCTCATCTGTCTTCTAAAAATCTGTTGTCTTTATTAAAAAAAGAGGTTTTCAAGAGGCCCCAATCCATAAAGCTCTGAAAAACCATTCTCTTACTGGAAATATTCTGAAGCCATCCCTTAGTCCTTACTGTTTCAGAAGCCAACACAGCCATTTGAAGGGAGGTGTCTACTTTTACTCAAACATGTGTGCCAACCAAACACCCATACGGTGAGATGGCATGCATCTCAGCAGTAAAACATCTCCGTGAGACACCGTTTCTGCAATCATCTCTTTATGTTTCTGTCCCCTTCCCTTTCACCTGCCCCATCCAGAGAGAGGCAGTCTGAACAGTTAACCTGGGCAAGTCTCTTATCTTCCCTTCACTCAAGCGTTACAGCTAGAGATGTGTTTATGTTAATAATGTACTTACCTACCACCAGGGCTGTTGCAAGAACTAGGTAGTGATAGTACAGCAAAGTCAAAATGCAATATGTAAATGTCTGTTATTAATATTCCTACATTCCTTGTTCTTGAGAGGAAAACATGTGTTTTTTAATGTTCAAATTGGTACTATAGGAACAAGCATGTCTACTTATGAACCATCCTTTGGTTATACATGTGTGAGATCCAGGAATCTGAAAGTAGTGTTGCAATCTGTTTTCAAATATTAATGCTCTTTGTGCAACTCTTAGGATTACAGCCATTCCCCAAGGTTTAGAGAAGACTAGGCCTCTTGTTGCATTTTTGTTCTATTAAACACAGGGTATTGTTAGATTAGGACTAGATAGCCTTGGCAATCGTACAATCATTCAGAAAGACTTTAACTCTCTTTTGAAGCATGCTGCAGAAACATGGATATTATAAATGTCCTTTTCAAAACAGGGTTCACAGAAATCGGAAGGAGAGCCCTGTGCCAGAAAGTCTTAAAAAGAGGATTTCCACCCATGAGATCATATTACCCAATTCATAAGACAGGACACAAGCAAATTTGGGAACCTAAATTCATAGACTTTTTGGACGTAAAACTAGAGACACAACAGGGACACAGGATTTATAGCTCATTAGAGAACCTAATGGTACACGTAGTCATGGAGTCATGGTACATATACATCATGGAATGCCTGCATCATGTAGTCTTTCTGGACTTTAAGAAGGCCTTTGACACTGTCTCCCACCCCGTCCTCATCAATAAATTAGGCAACTGTGGCATTGATACCTGCACAGTTGGATGGGTAAAAAATTGGCTGATGGGAGTAGTGGTGGACAGGATGTACTCAACCTGGCGAGATGTGAGCAGTGGGGTACCCCAGGGCTTGGTCCTTGGGCCCGCACTGTTTAACATCTTCATCAGCAACTTGGACGAGGGGGTGGAAAGCACGCAGTCCAAGTTTGTTGATGACACTAAGATGTGGGGCGAGGTGGACACACTTGAAGGGAGAGAGAGGCTGCAACTAGATTTAGACAGACTACAAAAGTGGGCAGATGAGAATAGGATGGGGTTCAACGTAGACAAATGCAGGGTGCTGCACCTTGGGAGAAGGAATCCACAGCATACATACAGGCTGGGGAGTTCCCCTCTTGAAAGCACAGAGGCGGAAAGGGATCTTGGAGTCATTATTGACTCCAAGATGAACATGAGCCGCCAATGCCAGACCGCAGCCAGCAAGGCCAGCCATACCTTGTCATGCATCCAAAG
>NW_005841887.1:2351558-2352216 GCF_000455745.1 Alligator sinensis | reverse complement strand
TTCTTGGGACCCCACCATTCATTCCTGCCTGTGGCAGGGGGTCAGGCTAGATGATCTGTTCAGGTCCATCCTGACCCTAGCTACTATGAAACTATATCTGGTATAATCTGAAACAAAATCCACTTTAATCAACCCACAGTCAATTTGTCCAGGTTAACAGCAACCCTTTAATGGTATAGACCTAATATTGGGCCATAGTCTGAAACATCTCAACCCAATGTTCAGGGGTAGAAGGGAATAATGGACAAGGCAGGACTCTAGGATAACTGCCCAAACACCTGTGTATAGTAAACCGCATCCCAGGAAGCGGCCCACGTTTCACGCAACCGCACTCCTTAGGCTGAGAGAGTAACTACACTGCATTTACATATAAAGCCCGGCAGAAGATAGGGTAAAGATTCACCTTACAGGTCACATGCAGATGTTCCCGATCTATAGACCCAATCTATAATCACACAGATTACTTTAAGCCATGTGATTGAAGATTGGGCTCCTCTTGTGCACATATTCGCCAGTGCCAGGAGCCATGCTGGGAGTGTGATCTAAGTTGGGGTGGCAGGCATGGAGGGGTCCATGGGATGGTTGTTGGTTCTGCAGGGGGTGGGGGGGAGGGTTGGTGGATCTATGTGGGTTGGTTGTCCATCCAGGGATTGGGGGG
>NW_005841887.1:2351199-2351548 GCF_000455745.1 Alligator sinensis | reverse complement strand
GGTTAAAGATAACCCAGTTAGGGTAGAAACAGCACAGCTCTGGGGTTGGGGCAAGTGGCTGGGCTTTCCCAGCCCTGGGGCTGTGCTCTGAGCATGTACAGTACACACATTTGATAGATCAGGCTAATCTGTGTCTGATCTAATTTAGTGAATCTCCTCAGTTTGGCACTTAGATCAACCTAACCCTAGTGAAGTCAATCTAAAAAGTGTAACATCTGCACGCACCCACAGACTAACTAAATCAGAGATGACTCAGCTTTCATGAGCCAGAGCTCAGTCAGATTTGTATTAGGGCCTCATGTCTTAAGCATGTGTGAGGATCATTCCTATCTCTTACTCTCACACTAAC
>NW_005841887.1:2322353-2351168 GCF_000455745.1 Alligator sinensis | reverse complement strand
AAGAGTGAGATAAACTGCTATCGCTTGGACAAACAAGAGCACTGGCATGGCGAGGGGGCAGAAGCATGTTTAAATTATATCATCACAACTTCTTACTTCTGCCCCGGTATACAATTTAGTGACAACGAAAATGTACTGGTGTACATAGGGCATGGAAGTCACCTCTGCAGGTAACGAGCTCAGCCTTTCTGAATGGCATTTAAGAAAAGTTGCCCTCCTGGAGGAAATGTAAATACATGGTACATAGTACATGAGTGCTGACAAAATTAAACGACACACCTTTAGGAGGAAGAACACTGTGGAAAGGCTAAGTCAATAAAGACATGTTGAAGTATTGTGAACTGAAATGAATATAAGTCTACAAGAAGGGGAATAAAAATTACAAGATGCTTCACTTGCCTATGTAGGGCTGAAGAAAATGTGCGTGATAGAACAGTATATTGCTTGAGCACAGGCTCAAGTAACTAAAGACTGTATCATGATGCAACAGGGAAGGGTACAGAGGAATTCATCCTTAACATTTCTTAACTTTGGGGTTCCAATTTTTTTTTAATATTGTAAGTTTTGCTTTGGTGGCATGTTAAACATTCCCTTGCATTTCCATATACCTGGGAGCCAGGATTTGTGTCCCACCACTGTTTCACGTGCTTCACTGCATACACTAGGAAGAGGACATCTCTTTGATCTTTAAGCAATATCTGATGCACTGAAGATTGTGTTGTCCTGTAATAAAAAATCTCTTTGCTAGGCTGCATTTACAAAAAACACAGTAAATTTAACCGGATCTGTGCAAACTTAGAAACTGCTAACACCATTAAAAAGGGACATATTGACCTGAAGAATATATGGATTTCAGCTTGTATGTTGGTCTTTTGGACTGTATCACATGCTCGACATTGCTGATATCTATTCCAAAGCTTCCAAAGAAAGACCATTTCAGGTTCCGTTTGTATATTATTCTTTTATCATTTTTTTTTTTTTACAAAGTAAAGAAGGTTAAAGTAATTTACTTGCAATGTTTATTGTATATGGAGTTGTTGAAATAATGAGGGCAATAAAAATTGAATTTAGCATTGTCTTTATTGGTATGAAGGTTACATTCATAAGCTTTGTTTGTTTTAATAGGTTTATTGTACAGTCATAGACATATGCTATTATGCAGCAGTGGATATGCTTTGAATATTTTTGTAATTGTGGGTAGTATAAAAGTCATTTTCTGTTAGATTGCACAAATCCATTACATTAGTAGAAAGATACATTATTGTAATAGGATTAATGTGCAACACATAAACATGATCAGTAATATTCTTTTTGATAAATTATCTCATTTTAATCACTTGGAATGTAGAGAGATTTTAGGATAGTTCCATCTTTGATTTGCATAATTGTATTACAGACAGACAAATTGCATTATATTCTTCATTAACAATAGATGGCTTGTATAACTATTGTATTTTTGAAGGCACTGCTCTTATGCTCATCCTGTAATTTGTCATTTTGTGACATTTCTGTGTAGCTTAGTGGGGAGAATAGAAACTGAAAGATTATTTGATTTTAGCTGAGTACAGTAATATCTTTGCATTCAATTGCAATGCAGTAAGCTATTGTTTGTTTTAACAAATTATAATCCAGCAGCTAAACCTAGTTAAAAATATTCTTCTCATTAGTGGCAGAATCCCTGTTTATGGCTTTTCATAGCAAAGTGTCAGCACTTGTCAATGAACTTCACATATAAACAAAACACCAAATAAAATAAAATTAGATCCATCAGAATAATTTTATATACTTTCAAACTCTCTCTCTCTGTCTCATGTACACACCCCAACACACAAACACACACACACACACCCTGTTTTCCATAAGCTTCTAAGGAGTATGGCTCTTTGCAGTGAATAAAACAACTCTATTTAGCATTCTATAGTAAGATTTATTGCCAACTACATTTCAGTTATAAATCCCTATATTTTAGGACTTCATGTCTTCTATAGAAATAGCTGAAACTTCCCATTGATATTTTAGGGGAAAGCATTCTTTTCTTCCTTTCTTTTTCTTTTTATTGAGATCAAGTTCTCTTCTATTACTTTTGGCTACTAGGAATACAAATAAATTAAAAGTTAGCAGCTTGAAACAGTTTTTTTTTCACTCCTACCAGATCAAAACCAGCTTCAACAACAACAACAAAAAGTTGTACTCACTTTGGCCATCAGAAATGTGCTTTTTGAAAAAAAAAATATTTGGGGATTAAAAAAAGACAACATGGTTAAGTCATTCCTAACGATACTCATATTTCTGATTTAATTGTGTATTTGCAACTCAAGCCCCTCATTGGAGTTTGCAAACCTCAAATGAGTTTCAAAACACTAGGGTCAGGATTTTAAAAATCTGGAACCTAATACTTAAGCTCCTAAATCCGTATTTTGATCTGACCCTACAAAGACTTCCATGCATTCTTAGCTCACTGAGCACTCAAACAAAGTCTGTTGATGGAAAGATTTTCAGCTTCTCCATAGATTCATAGGTGTTAGGGTCGGAAGGGACCTCAACAGATCATCAAGTCCAAGCCCCTGCCCTGGGCAGGAAAGAGCACCAGGGTCAGATGACCCCAGCCAGATGCCTATCCAGCCTTCTCTTAAAGACCCCCAAGGCAGGGGAGAGCACCACCTCCCTTGGAAGCCCATTCTAGATTTTGGCCACCTGGGGCAGGGCACTGTTTGTGCTGCCACTTCAAGGTCCTGGAGCTGGCAGCTGTGGGGTGCCTGATGAGGGCAGCCATTTTTGAAACTAGGGCTGCCCATATAAACAGGCAGTTCTGCTGCTGGAGGCCAGGCAACAACACCGCCTGGCCGGAGTGCTGCTGTTATCATCTAGAGGTAAGGGAGGAGATGTAGGGGATGGTAAGGAGGCTCCTGGTCCTGGGTATGACCTAAAACTGCACCCTGTCAGGATTGGGTGGCCTGGTGGGGCTCCCAGTGGTGCGAGAGCCCCCGAGAAATGCCAGGCCAGTGACCACCCCGGTGAAAGGCGGGTCGGGGTGCCTTAACCCCTAGCCCCCACAAGCGGGTGGGTGACCCCTTGTTGGAGGATCTGGAAGGTGGACCCCATGTAGAAAGAGTGAGGCCATAGACTCACGCCTGTCTGGACTTCCCCTGACTGGTCCATGCTGGGGCCAGGACCGTAAGGGTTGAAGGACCGGGGGCCCACTGCGAGGGACGCCTAAAAGCTGCATGCCTGGGGTTCCGACTGGCCTGGAGGTGGGCCAGGGCTAGTGAGCCAAAGGTCCCGGGGGCACCACACCCACAGGGGAAGCAGTTCAGGGAGCTATGCTGCCCAGTATGAAGGTGGAATAGACTGCCTGAGGAGAGGAATCCAGGCGGGGTTCCATTAGAAGGATTCTGGGGTCCAGTGTGGGGGCCGGTGATAATGATAACATCAAGATGCCATCAGTGAGGCTTGGGCTGCAGTGTAGGGGAGGAATGGAACTGCACATAGCACCCCCTGGCATCGGGGCAGGAAACGGGCAGCCTCCCGCTTGATTAACATCTATTAAATAATTAACAAGACATGGTGGGCAAGAAGGCGGGCGGTTAGCACAGAAACAGGTGGGCGGGCCACTGGAAAGTCAGCCCCAAGAAGGCCCCCTGTTACACCACCCTTATCATGAAGAAGGAAAGCTGTACCACTGAGCTATCAATGCCTGAGCAAAGATCACTGAGTCCAGCCCCAAAGGAAAAGGTCAAGGCTCTAGTAGGGTTTGAGCTTACAACCCCTGACTTATAAGACTAGGGCTCTAACCACTGAGCTATGGAACCACTTACTCCTAAGCACTCCAACTCATCCCATACTATATTTAACATGGGGTGGAGAAACCCCTTGCCCCTCAAACACAAGGCAGCAAGGGACAGAAGAGGGGTGGGCAGCTGCCGCTGCCGCAGTGGCAGGGGCGCTCGGTTCACACCACCACCAAGGGGGAAAGGGGAAAGAGGGGGGGGGGCCCCCTGCCGCTGCCGCAGTGGCAGCGGCTCTAGCTCCAACCCAGGGCTGGGCTGGGACTGATGTGGGAGCCAGAGCCATATAGCTGCTGCCTACCCTCCCCTACCACCTGCCCCATTACTGCTTCACTCATCACCTTTCCTCCCACCACCTGCAGTAGTTGGGGTGGGAGGTGGGGGACAAATTTAAGTCAATTCTCCAATAATTAGATTCCATACATGGAAAATTATAAGAAACTTATAAATTTTCTGTGTGAAGAATGTAATTATTGGGAGGGTCATTTTACATTCAGGGTCATCACATATTTGAGTAGGTATGGTACTTTGATGGGTCAATTCAAGGGGTGTATCCACTGCCTGACACTTTGTACTCATCTTGGCTCCAGGAACACTATAGATATTTAACATTTTTCAAGGTTGGGCACTCTGAATCCTAATTGCTTTGAAAAATGCACATTTACCACAATGTTCTGCACAACACATAGCATCATAGGAAAAAATGTTTTGCCCCCTCCTGATAAATGACCATAATTTGCACAAAGGGGAAACTGTAAAAAATAACCTTGCAGTTGTATTCACCATCCCACTGACTATGCCTCTCAAATACACACCAGACATACTTTTTCAGATATTTAGTTCTTTAGATTCTACAGGGAAGGAATAATCCTACCAACTCTTATCATGAGAAACCAAGAGACCATAACTACCTATGCCATTATAATTTACTCCTTTCCTTATTTTCAACATTAGAACCAAGCTCCTCTGGGCTAGGCCTCTAACAAGAATGAACTATTTGGGCCCAATTCTTTTTTTTCCTTTCAAAAATTCAAACCTAGTAATGGGAATTTCACCAGTGGCATCAGTGAGTCCTAAATTTCATTCTGTGATTTTGGTGGAATTTTCCATTGTGCAACACAGCATAAACAGTTATTGGATTTCAGGATGTAAAGAACAATATCAATATAAACAAGTAGAAGTTAGAAAAACCTAAAGTGGATGTGCACATAAGTGGACTGGGATGCTTGGAAAGAGGCAGGGAAAAGAAAAAAATCATTCCTGCGTGTTAAAAATATTTCTAATACGGCTGGTAATTATTGGTCAGATTTTAACACCTTTACTCACAGCTATTCCTCTTGATCTTACTAGGACTAGATGTAGAGTAAGGTGCTACCTAACATGAGCAAGGATATTAGAATCTGGCTCTGCTTATTATAAGAGTCACTTTAGACCAGTAGTTTGTTCTCTTATGCAGACACCAGCAGATCGGAGTTGTATCCTTAGCTTTGACCTGAGTCTTGTTCTCTGTTTTTTGTTTGTAGTCCATATTATGGAAATGTGACAGATTTGTTTCATTGTAGGATAACATTTCGAAGATAAACATTCAGAGGCCAATTTTCCATGCTGCATCTATTGGAGAATATATCCTTCACTTCCACCCTGACTTTCACCATTCAAGTGGCATTATGTCTATACTACTCATTCATTATCCCAGGCACCTTAGTACTGAAACACACTGCCCTGCTCTGTGCTCTTCTGTACTGGAAATAGGATAGCTACTTTGGGAGCAGACAGAAGTGCAGCTTCCCACTGTAATTCATGGTGCTTCGCAGGAAGCGCCATGAGTTACAGCAATCTCCTGGACCCAACAGATGTTCACTGTTGGGTCCTGGAAGTTGAGGGATTTAGCTGCAGTTTAGAGCAGCTGTGACTCTGCAGCTGCTCTCTCCTATCCCTCCCCCTCCCAGCCCCAGCACGGTCTTCAGAATGGTGGGGAGCTTGTTCTGGGGGTTGCCCAGCTGGCACTGGAGGGTGGGGTGGGTGGATTAGAGCCTCCGCACCCCGGGAAGGGCTCCAATCCACCTCCCCATAATGAGATCCCTGTGCTCTCTTCCCCCTCTACCATTCTGAAAACAGCACTGGGAGCAGGTCTGGGCTGCTCCTGGTGTGCGCTGACAGAAGTTAATGAATCTCTGCTCTGCTTTAGAGTGCCTTCATCTGAAACTTCATGTAACAAGGGTTCAGATTGTTATGGGACTGGGCCCTTTTAAACCACTCTGCAGCTATAAAGCATTTTTGGTGGCCTATTGCACAAGAAAAAGTCACTTCTGTCTGTCAGCGCCCTTTGGTGTAGCACTGTGAATGGGCTTTTTGGGTCTGACTCTTAACAGAACTTAAGTAGTCTAGGTGCAGTACCATGTGAGCACAGCTACACTGCTTCCAGTTTAGGGAGTAAATGCAACATGTTTGGGCAGGGCATTGACAACTTCCTCTGAGAGCAGGTATTGCAACACGAATATGTTTAATGCTTAATAGATTTCCTCAACCACCAAGAACATAATAATAAGCATGGACAGAAATAAAAGCAAATATATGTGAAAATATAATGAAACCTCCTCCCCAAAAGTGCCTCCCCTTTAACAGATATTCTCCCAAATTTGTCCTAGTCTCTCAGCTTCTCTTTCATAGCTTCCTCTGAATACTACTAATAATAAAAAGAACCAGAATGCATATGCTACATTGTCCTTATGGAAACTAAACATAACCATCCTCAGGAATTAATAAGGTAAGTTACACTTCGGTGGGTAATCAACGTACCTAAATTAATTAAAATTTCTCTTGTACAGTGGCAAAGAAAGCTGGCATCTGAATGTTTATCTTCGAAAGCTGCTCACTGTGCTAGAGAGCTCATGAAGACAGACATTTTGTGATTGGGGACATACTCAGTGGATATGTCTACATGTACAAGTTAGTCGAAGCAATAAGCCAGAGTAAACTACTCCTAGGTGCAGTGTCTACATGTGCACCTGGGACAGCAGCAATTTGAGCTGGGGTGCAGCAGTTTACACCAGGGCCACAGCTGCTCCAGGGGTGGTGTAAGGCAGTGGAGGGACTGGATGGGGTATGAGGGTGCTGAAAGTGTGGCGCAGTGGGGCTACGTGGCAGGCAGGAGTCTGGCTCCCTTCTGCCTGGGCTGACCAGGTGCAATTTATACCTAAAGTTGGTGTCTACATGTGCATTTAATCACAGTTAATTACTTCATCATAAAATAGCACTGTCCCTGACACTACTATTTTATGGCAGTGTTAATTAGTTTACTGATTACTCCACAGCTAATTAGTCTACTCCTCTCTAAGGTGCACATGTAGATGTGGCCAGTAGGTACCAATGCAGCCTATTTGAACTATACAGTAGAGCAGGGGTAACCTAACTGGGACCTGTGGATCAAATGTTGTCCACTGAGTCTGCAAATGCCACCAGACAACACTGGACAACTTGATTTTCAACTTGAGCTTCTCTCAGATGAAGGATCGTTAGGTCCTAGTTCAAGAAATTCTCTCTTTATGCTGATACCTTATTAGTAAATCACACTGTCCCTATCCTTTCCTCTTAGGTTTGTTAAAATTATAGCATGGCAACATTGGTGTCATCTAGACCCTCTAGATTACCTGTGCAGGACAGTAGATTATGCTGATACCTTCCTGCATAGCTTTCAGCCAAAAATATAAACACTCCACTAGCCTTATTGACTGAAGATTTCCAAATTACCTTAGACCAATCAACAGCCTTGCAATGTTGTAAATTTGTCTACAGGTCTTGATAGCTAGAAAGATTTCACTTGAAAGGTCTAAGTTTGCCTTCTAGAAAGTTCTGGCCTTCTCCTAGAAAGGTGCCAAACAGCTGCTTATCTGTCTCAAAGACTTTTGCATGTGCGTTTGTATGGGTTGGATTAGTAGGTTCTATTTTTCATCACTATACCCCTTTCACATGTTCTCCCAGGCTGATCTCTTAGAGATATTCTGCACAACCATCAATAAGAAAGATCCAGAACCTGCTTGTCCTTAGTGACTGTCCTTCAAATCAGATTTATTTTGTGTTGTGTATTATAAAAAGTAAGTTTTAAATATTTTTTTGCTAATATATTCATATTGGTGCCCACTGCTTTTTCTTTTAAATTCAAATGTGCCCTTGGGCACATAAATGTTGGGAACCCCTGCTTTAAACTGTTATTGCTACTTTCCCAATTATATTGGTTTAGACTTAACTGTTGAAGTAAGTTTAATGTAGCAAAACATCAGTAGTAAGTGATCAGACCTAGATCATAACTACGAATAATGGGATAAAATTAACGAAAGGAAAATTTTAGTTAGAATTAGGAAACGTTTTAATTAAAAAGGAGTAGTCTCTGTGGGGTTATGTTGGAAGCCTCATTGTGTACTTAAACTGGACTGGACACAACATTAACCAATATGGGTGTAAGGTACATTTCTTGGTTCACAACATCTGGCAGCTGAGCATGCAGGGTGTGAGATTTGTGGGGGGGATGTGGGTGGGTGTGGGGTTTGTGGGGGTGATGTTTGTGATGGGATGGAGCTTGTGGGTGAATTTTCAGGGGGCTTGTGGGTGTGGAGTGGACTGTGTGGGGGTGGGTCCCCCACCCGCCCCTCCACACAGTGCACAGGCTCCTCCCTGCCCTCCCTCCCACCTGCAGCAGTAGCAGTCAGCAGCAGGCTATTGGGGTGCTCATGGCCTGCTGCAGGCAGAGATCTCCAGTGGTGTATGGCACCGCCTGAGACCCAGGTGCTCTATGTGGCATATGGCACTGGCCTGGCCCACTGACACATGCCTTCACTCAGGACTGGGCTGGTACCATGCACCACATGGAGTTCCTGTATTCCAGGCAATGCCATGTGCCGCCAGGAGTCTCTGCCAGCAGTGGGGCCATGAGTCCCCTGAGGCCTTGCTGCTGCTGCTGCTGCTTCTGTTGGGGGGTGGGGGAGTTGTGCCTCCTGCAGGGGGGTGGGCAGGGGACTGACCCCTCCCACAGTCCCCCCGCCCCCACGTCCCTTAGGCAGTGTGCTGGAGCAGCAGGGGCATGCAGCAGGCATAGAGATGCTCTGACTGGGTGCTAGATCATCTCTTTGGAGGATCCAGCTTCCAGTTGCTTCAAGACACACTCCAGAAGCACGCCCTGCCCTGCTTTTCTCCTCTGTGGGTTTTTTTTTTTTTAATTCTGAGATTTCCCAGTATCAGACTTAAAATTCGCACTACAAATATGCAGCGTGGGCAACATTTCTTCATTCCTAGTGTGCCTCCTGCACCATCTCCAACTGCTTTGAGACACCACAACAGGCAAGTGTTCCCTTGTCTGGATGTGGCCATTGTCTCCATGGAGCAGTCCAGTAATAGTGGAACACATGCTATTTAATCCAATCTGGAGGTTTGTTGTAACAATGCTATAATACAAGGGTGCTTAGCATGTGTTTTACTGCTTGAACACGTGGACACTCGTGTTCTAAGTACAGTTAAGACATCCTAAGTGCAATGTGCAACATAGCCCTAAAGGTACTATGGAATTTCCTCTGCTGAATAATTACACAAATGTAAAGCAGGAAGGCTTTTCATCACTCATTTTAGGAAAATCAAATCAAAAGAAACACGTAATAAAATACTCTTGAAATGATCAGGAACAATATTCCATGGGGAATAGATTTACCTATACCAACTCTGTTTTAGAACTCTACTAGACCAGTATTTAAGTATAGATCTAACATACAGACCATTTTAGATACCTGTAAAGGGGCTTTCAAAAAGTCAGCCACCCAAAGGATTTATGCTTTCTCTTTAATTGTAAAAATTAGGTTGTACTTCAGACTTTTAAGCAGCAGACTTATTTCAAGTACCAGCAAATGGTCTTCAGTCAATATATTAGTTTTCAGCTCGATATACAGTTTCAATAGCAAACCATGCATGAACTTCATAAAATTCTTTGAATCGTGTATCAGTTCTTGGGTTTATCAAATTGGAGCCAAATATGTATATGGGTTAAGCCCACAATGAAAAATAATTTAAAGAAAAAGAAGTATTGGGCACATCTACACGTGATGCTATGTCGCCATAGCAATGCCCTATGGTGACATAGCATCTGCAGGGGTCTACACATGACCAGCAGCTAATTCACCATAATGACACACTCCCCTGTTATAGTGCACCGCTATGGCGAAGTAGCTGCTAAAAATAACTGTGCACAGGCTGTTACTGCACCATGATGCCTTCCAGGAAGGAAGTACTAAGTCAAGGAGCAGTAACAACGTAGCCATAGCAACATGTGTAGACGCACCTGCTCTATATTATTCCCAACGTATACGTTTGCGATTTGGAACGTGGCATTTTCTATAGGCCAAAAAATAAATAAGTAAATAAATAAATCGGCCAGCCAAATGTAAGCACCTCATAATACTTCTAAGAGTCTCTTTCAAGAATCTCTTTCATATCTTATGACTTATTTCTACATACTAATTCATGAACGCCTCTTTGTTCATCAGAACATCAGTGGATCTGAAAGCATTTTGCTATGATTATTTAAGTTAAACTACTACTGTAACATGTTTTCTGGTATTGTACAGACCATATTCTCTAAACAAATGTGTGTCTCATTTTCAATTGGAATTTTATTAATCAAACCACAGCAATGGCAAAGTATTTAAAACACATTGCTATAAAGAAGGGTTGGAACTCTGTAGGCCAAATCCTCTGCTGATATAATCAGTGTTGTTCCACAAAGGAGTGACACTGATTTAAACCAGCAGAAGATAGGGCCCTGTGTCTTTTGATTCAATAACCGCGTATGCATGATTGTTTCCTTCATTAGAAGATCTCAAAGAGTAACAAAGCCTTGTAACCCTCCTTGTGATGAATAGAAGTGTAGTTATGATTTCCATTTTCATTAGCAAAGACATGGAGAGGCAGTTACAGAGCTACGAATTGAACTCAGTGTATATCTGCATATGCTATTAACACATTTTATATTTAGGTGCAGTCAATAATAAAAGTAAGCATTATCAATGCCACCCCCTAGCTCTTTCATAGTGCCTTTCAGCTGTAGATCACAGTACAAAGGAAGTGATGATGCCCCATTTTACAGATGGGGAAACCAAGACAGAAAATGATTAAATGACTTGGAGAAGGCAATCAACAGGTCAGTGGCTATGCTGGGAATACATTTATGTTTCCCAGTCTTTCTGCCCATTAGGCCATAGTGCTTTTCCTCCTTGTAGAACAATTAAAAAGAGTACAAAATCCAAAATGGGATCCCTGGTCCATGGCTTTGGTGACTAGACACTATGGCAATACAATAATTATTTTGATTAATAATACTACAGCAGCAAGGCAGATTTTTCTACCTGATAGCAACTATGGGATGGAGACCTAGACCCCTACCTCAAGGAGATTTTCTTTACTATGAAAAAGGTGAACCATGGGAAGGTTCTTCACACAGTGCAGAAAACTTGTCTACACCATGGCAGCAGCACGTACCAGCTGGGACACTCCCAAGATCTGCTTGCCTGCCTACTTCCTCCTGTTCACAGACTCCCAATGTGGAAACATACCTGTGAGGCCATTCAGGGGTTGTTGCCCACCCGGGAATGTTGTTTTGGAGACTTTGATTTCCGACATTCCTAGGAACAGTCAGAGGCAGATAACCCCAGAATGGCCTCAGTGGCATATTTCCAAGTTGGAAGCATGTGAATGGGAACAAGATCAGCCCAGGTTAGATATGCTGCCACTATGGTACAGTCAACTTTACAAATTCCACTACATTCATAACTGCACATGGATCTTGAGAGGCTTAGTTCCTTATCAAGGTTAATGGCTTATACATAGGACCTTTGCAACCCTGAAGACTTTAAGAACTTCATGGTGCCTAAACAGATCCAGTGGGTCTTGTTTAAGCCTATCATATGAGAGATGAATGTCACTTCACTGCATATTGAATATCTATAGATGTCTGAATGGAAGAATCTGTTGAAAGGCAGTGTCAGCACCATAATGCACGTATCAAATTACTTAATCATGCCTATCTGCAGCTTTAGGATATAGCACAACCTTAGATCCACTGAAACCCATGGAAGTTTTGCTGCAGACTTCAGTAGGCTGAAGATCTGGTTCTTAGATGTCCAGCCCCAAAGGTGGAAGGAAGAATCAAATGAAAGAAAAACAGAATTACTTTTGAGATTCTCTAAGGGCTTCAGACAGAATAAAAAAACTAAATTAGCTTATTCATTTTTTATCACCTGATGAGCATAATTAGCAAACAGTGCATAATGACAGCAAATAATTGTTCTTCTTTTTCCCTTATTAAGGAAGCTTAATGACTGTATTTTCTCACAGAGTCTAAAGCTGCATTGTATTTACCAGTTGTACCCTCCTAAAAAATGTTTTGTCTGTCAATATTAAAGTAACAAAATGCTTAATGACATCACATAATGATCCTAGCATGAAACAGCATCTAAGCCATTCCCTGATGACAGAAGCTCTTAAAACCATGTCCTGTATTGCAGGCTGTATGGCACGATCTCATGCAAAGAGCTTGGTGTAATTCAGTCATTCACTTCATCTTCTCTACGCGATGGCTGATCAGCAACTCCCATTTATTAAGTGCCTCTTCCCTTTATGTGCCTCACTATATATGTATGACTCCCTGAAAAGCCATCTTGAGAAATTTGATGATAGTGCTGTGTGCAGTACATGTATTTTAACAAACAACTTCAGGATCCAGGAGCTTTATTTGGCAATACTGAAATATGAGAGTTTCCACTAGGTTTCAAGATTATGAATAGGGTTATCTGTTTAGCTGACTCTATAGAAACACGACTATTGCATTAAAACAGGGAGAAATGTTTTGCCAATTTCACCAAATGTGTCAAATTCAGTAACTCGAAAGACTAACAAGAGGCAAGTGAAACAGTTTTCGTCCTACATCTTCATCAGTGAGCAGTATGGCCTGCGCTGCCATCTACTTCCAGGAAAAACAAGTTCCACTTGATGTTCAAAGTGTAAGGAGAATACTAATATCAAATAGAAATATTAAATCAAGGCCTGAAAGATCTTCATATGCTGACCTCCTATTGATTTCACTTGGCATAAAAAAGCATGGAAGAGTTGCAGGGACAGACCCAGCTTAGTTGTAGGTGTTGTAGATGATAGCAGCTGGTCTAACACATTCCTAAGCCACTGCTTTGATATAGGAACACAGGAAGAGGCCTCCTAAAGCTGTCAACTCCAGTCCCCTGCATTTAAAAGCAATTATTTACCCAAAGGATCCCCAGAATTGCCACTTCCAGCTCACAGACAGAACCTGGTGATCGTGCCACCAATCTAGGTGCAACTCTTCACCAGTTATTCCTTGTTGCAAACAAGCTACTTGTCTTCATGTTCTTGGCTTTTCACAGCTTATCCCTACCTTATCTTTATCATCTCTTCTTCACCATCAAGATGAACTTCTGCAGCTAATCAGCCCATAAAATTATCCTCCATCCCCCACAGAAATAAAAAAGAAATCTCAAATAAATGAGGTTGTACTTTCTCCCACATGACTCCTACACTTGGAGGCAGCTGCTCTCAAATGTCCACTAAATGACTTCATTGTTCTGTTTCAAATCAATCTTTAAAATGATATTTTACCACAAGAAACTTAAAACAATTTATCTCCTGTTGTCCTGATCCCATGCCTATTATGCTGATCAATAATATTTCGGTATTCCTTTGTATTCCCCCATCTGTTGTCCTAATCTTATATGGAAACTATAAATTCTTGGGGCATGGGCCTTCTTTCTGTTCTGTATTTGTTCAGTATGAAACAATGTGGCGCAGAAAAACTTCTCCTAGATCCTTCAATAATATAAATAATAAAGAAATAATGATAGAAAAGTTTCTAATTATTCAGCATATGTTTTTCTCAAACCCTCAACTTTGGTGGCTTACGCAGTTGACTATGGATTACCAAACCCAGAGATTCTAACTATACATAGTTGTAGGTCTAACACATAGTTGTACAGATATACATATACACATATATAACATGTTGTTCACAAGAGAAGATGGCCATGTCCAGCATGGGGGGTGGGGAGGGGGAGAGGAAGCGGGAAAGAAAAAGGGAGGGAGAAAAGAGAAAGGGAGAAAGAAAGGAAAAAAGAGAAAGTAGAGAGAGGAGTGGGCTGGAGGGTAGGTCGTGTAAGTACGCAGGTGACTTATAAGCCCAATCTTTGCCCTGAACAATCTGCTGCAGCAGGGGCAGGAGAGCAATAAGGACTGGTCATGAGAGGTCCTTGTCTTCCTGGCCATGCACTTTCTTACTGCCTCTGCTGTGAGCTGCTGCTCGAAAACCAGTGCTCTGTTCTGGACCGATGACCTTCAGGAATGGATGGTCATGAGGGATTTGCTCCCATGACTCTGAGTCAATGCCGAAACTCTTTAGGGACACCTTTAAGTTGTCTTTGTACTGCTTCTTTGGTGTGCTGCAAAAGAGCACACCATTTGACAGTTTTCCATAGAAGATTTTCTTCGGCAGGCGAGTGTTGGGCATTCTTGAAAGGTGGCCGGCCCATCTTAGCTGTACTAGTTTCAGTAACACGTGGATACTGGGGAGAGCTGATCTTCTGAGCACCTCAGTGTCTGGAATCTTGTCCTGCCGCTTGATGTTTAGTATCTTTCCCAGGCAGCACAGGTGGAAGTGGTTTAGTTTCTTGGCATGATGTTGGTAGACAGCCCAGGTTTCACAGGCATAAAGGAGGGTCAGGAGAACGATGGCTTTGTAGACCTTCAGTTTTGTTTACCTTTCGATGCCTCTGCAGTCCCAGACCAACTTATGGAGTCTGCCAAAGGCCATGCTGGCTTTGCTAGCCCTACATTGACTTCATCGTCAATGTGGACAGCACAGGAGAGCATACAGCCTAGATAGGCAAACCTGTTGACCGTCGACAGTTGTTGGCCTTTAACTGAGATTTGTGGTTCCTGGGGTGTTGTACCAGGCACAGGTTGAAACATCACGTCAGTGTTCTTTGTGTTGATAGTGAGTCTGAAGTTGTCACAGGCTGACGAGAATAGGTCCATGGACCATTGCATATCAGCCTGTGAGCCTGCACATAATGCACAGTTGTCAGCAAAGAGGAAGTCATGAAGCATGGCTGTCTGGACTTTGGAGCTCTCTCAGACCCTGTGCAAGTTGAAGATGTTTCTGTCAAAGTGGTACCTGATCCTGTCATATATAACATATATAGATATATAACATTATATCTATATCTATATCTATATATATATATATAGAGAGAGAACAGATACATGGCCATAGGGTATATAGCCTACCACTGACTTCAGAACTTCTTCTGAATAGTTTGCCGCTAATTAATAGAAGCTGCATCAAAACTTCTTATTTTCCCTTATGCTTCTGAATTTACTGCATGTGGATGAAAAATAATGCACAGTTATAAATAATGCACAGAATGATAATCCACATTTCTGTAGATAACACAATATGTGACACCTGATAATAGTGATACTACAAGTAATAATACTGGTAGCATTTCCTCTCAGACTTGGTGGAGCTTTACTAACCACACACACACGCCACACGTCAAAAATGCTCCCATATCTATGATTGATGATGGAAACCAATTGATTTTTCTGGTAGAGTACAGGAGGGAGGAATGTATATCTACATCAGAAGACATGCCTCCTTTTCTAAAAATTCATATTTAACCCTTCTGCTGGGCACTGCTCAGCAGCAACGAGGGCTGGGTTCAATGTTGGGGTACTAAATATATTTAACTTGGCTCAAGCCCTGACCTGAGAAACACTAAATGAATTATTAGGGTGTCCTGCATAAACAAAATCTCCCTCCTCACAAGCAGTATAACCACAAAAGACAGATCTAGTACAGAAAACAGAGGAAAACACCAAATGCAATTTAAAACACTACTAACTACACAACATAGTCTACAGGTTGCGCTGCACTAGGGGAAGCTGCTAGAGAGTGTGGGTCCTTCTGCGGTACAAGAGGCCCCTCACCGGAGGAATCGTAGCGTGCCAATCTTTGCTCTTCCAGAGAGGCTGTATGTGTGTGTGGGGAATGACTGTGGCTCCAGGCAGCATGCACACACCCCAAAACTGGACTGGGCTGGATTATGTGGCCTGCTAAATGAAACTGCAAGAAAAACTCCAAAAGCAGGTTGATTAATGGCTACAGCCAGCCCAATCACACAGCTTAACTAGAGCAAAGGACCACCTAAAGAAACAAGGGGACAGACCAGACCTACCCTCTAGGCCTGGCCTGCAGGTAGTTTGGGTCACAGCTCCACGGGGAGCAGAAAGTTGCAAACCTCAACCCCAGCCCAAAACCAGCAGGGTTAGAAACTCCCAGGTTTCAACCCTGTTTAAAATGCCAGGCCTAACTCCTAGTCAGGCAAACCAAGGAACCAATATTCTTTTTCCCGGTATTAATCCCTTAACACCTCAAAAGGAAAAAGGGGAAGAAAAGGGGGAGAGAAGAGTTCCCAGACACTGGGACAATTCTCCCTCTCTCTCCTGTCTACCTGAGCTTCCCTTTCACTGTCTGCAGCTCCTTCTCCCTTGGAGGAGACTTCACTCTTCAACAGCCCCCACAGCTTCTCCTCCCCAAACCAGCCCAGCTCACCTTATATCCCTTTGCATGACATCACCCTGGCCTCGCCCAGTTCCTCTCCCAACCAATCAGCTTGAAGAATCCTCTGCTTCCCCTGGCCCATAAAGCCAGAGGGTTTTACCTATTTTCCCCAGAAACAGGCCCCAGCTTGCCATGTGCTGAGCATGTGACCAAAACACAGAGGCCACCTTGCCCACATAAAAGAAACACACACAAAAAACATAATTTACAACCTAAGTGTGTGTGTGTGGGTGTTACAAATAGGATTTTTAATATCCATGCAGAGCGAGCAGGACTAACTTTTAAGGTTTCAATCCAAAGCTACATGGTACTCACTTTATCTCCTTCAGAGGGATCGATCGATGAGTCATCACAGGAAGGATGTGAACCTGTGGTTGCAGGAAGTTCAGCTATTTCTAGTCTGATTTATAGGCCACTAAAAAGAAAAGTAGTAAGAAACTTTTCTTCTTACTGCTTCTCTATTAGTTTTTCGTGTTTTTGTTTTAGATCTTTCATCAGATGTCAGTGAGGTGTGAAATGGTGCTGAGAAAAGACTTGCCAGCCAGTCACATTTCTGTTATGAAGTAGGAATCCGAATGCTAGACCCAAACTTTAAACAGAGGAGAGTTTTCAGGGTATGTGTGGAATGGGTATTATATTGTTTGAGAAACAGAACTATTTTCACAAGACTCAAATGCTCAATCTCTACTGTTATAATGAGCAAGTAATCTTGATGATCCTATTAGGGATGTAAACATCCTTTTTTAAGTTATTTGTGTAGCAGGCTTACCTTTCAGAGCTTGGGTTGAACCCCAGGCTTGAGATCCTGCTGTTTTGGTTGGTGGAGCCCATTCACCAATCAGGAGGAGGCAAGAGAAATAACATCACGCCCCTTTCCTGAGGGGAGGGGGAGAAGAGCTCTCCTGGACCTGACTGAAGACTGCTTACTGTCAGGTCTGGAGGACTTCAGGGGCAGAGCCCTGGAGAGTATAAAAGGAGTTGCACGCCCAGCATGAGGGGAACACATCCGGGACTGAGAAGAGAGAAGAGCGGGGCTTAGAAGAGCTGAGGAGAGCTGCTCAGCAGGGTGAAGCAGTAGCTCAGGAAGAGCCCCTGAAGACTTCTATCAGTGGGGAGTGGGGGATGGTTCCAGCGGTTAGGCTCTTGGTGCACAGCACGGTGCAGTGTCTACAGCCTGGGAGCTGCATGAGGTGGCTTGGATCTGCAACCTCTGGCATGTGGCCAGAGACAGTGTACAGGTCGGTACATGGAGCAGGATCTTTGGAGCCCCTGGGGCGGCTCAGGTTCTCAACCCCCAGAACGAGGCTGGGAGCTCAGTGCAGGGGGCGCTGCTCAGAGGGTGAGAGACCCTGGGAGCCGCTTGAGGTGGCTTGGGTCTACAGCTGCTGACACGGGGAAGCAGCTCAGTGCAGACAACGCTGCCTGGAGGGTCTGGGAACAGACTGAGCCCCGATGCTGCACAAGGCTGTCCAGGCCTCCACCCCCTAGCACAAGGTGAAGTGCCCACTACACACAGTGGTGTATATGGTCCTAAGCCAGGACGGCAGCAGCAGAGTCAGGCAGCAGCAAAACCCGGCAGGGAACAGAGCTTGACCTGGAAAACAAGAGGCAACCCTCCGAGACCGTGGAGTATTAAGTTACCCTGGAAAGAGGATCCTCACAGGGGAGGGACCCCCTGAGGGTTGCAAAGGGGCACCATGTGGGCTGCTCCTGGGTGATAGCGGGGGAGCTTAAGAGTCTTTTGGGTCTTCCTCTCCTTTTTCTTTCCCCCTCCCCTCCTTTCCTGTAGTGATACCTTGGGAGTGGGGCCCCTGCCCTGGAGGGCACCCAGGTAGTCTAAGGACTGCTGATTATATTTGTGGACTGTGCCTTATAGTTTATGTGAATAATTTGAAGTAATAGTTTGTGTATGAATAGAGTTATCAGGTTGCCCAAT
The DNA here is from genome assembly GCF_000455745.1 of Alligator sinensis. Lineage (NCBI taxonomy): Eukaryota > Metazoa > Chordata > Crocodylia > Alligatoridae > Alligator > Alligator sinensis. The sequence goes on along the minus strand of NW_005841887.1, from coordinate 2,332,765 downwards.
CAATTTGCTGTTTTGTAAATTTGTACATATATACATGTGTGTATGTGTGTATATATATATATATAAAAAATCTATGTCCTTACCCTTTAATGGTTTTGTTTTAATAATAAATCTGTATATAGTTAAGTAATTGATTGACTGGACCTGACTCTATAGGAGGCAGGCGCTGGGCTGTTGTGTCCCTCCACAGCACACTGCCCTGACAATAATTCCCCCAATTGGAGAGGGAAGTACAAACCTGTGTACACCCGGGCTACATTTGTTTAATCTCCTCTAAGTATATCGGTTAAACAATTAACCGATAACACATTGGTTTGGACACAGCTGCTGTTGGGAGCCGCTCCCGCTCCTGGAGACCTTTGGCTGGGGGGAGTGGGGGAAGGAGGCAAGCCCAGTCAAACAACACAGCCCACGTGCAGCCCTGGGCTGGGAGAAAGGGAGCACCTGTGAAATAGCAGCTAATTGTTTAATTGATGAATCATTAAGCTGCTCCGGGTTTTCTTCTTAGGCTGGTACTAGTCTCCCTCACCCCTGCCCACCCTTCCCATCCTCTTCCCTCCCGCCTGCATGCCCCCTGCCTTCTGATTCTGTCTGGGGCACTGCACAGCTTCCCTTTCCCACTTCCCTGGCCCAGAGCTGAAGGATAACCAGTAAGCTAACCCATTATCACGGCATTTATCGGTTAAACGATTCATCGTTTAACCTTTTATGTCCCTAGATCCTACCATCTCTAACAAGAGCTCATTAAAGAAAGTCATTTAACATTACATGATAATTAGGCAAAAGGGTGGCATCTTGAAGGAATACAGTCTTCCAGTAATGCCCATGTAGTTGTCGTTGCTAAATAATGCAACCATCTCAAACTCATGATGATAAAAGCTTTTATAACACCCCACCTCAACACATATCCATGTTTTTCTTATATAAGAATGAACATATTAAAATAAGCCTTTGAACCAGAAAAAAAAATGTGTATCATCTAGGCCAAATTCTTTTCTTGACTATCAAGTATTCCTATTTATCCAATTCTCAGTGGGATTCAGGTGCATATATAAAGGAAGAATTTGTGTTTAAATGCTTCTCAGATTCAAAGAGAAGCCAAACTGATGGAATAATGGAAGAGAATCTCAGATATACGCAAATATCTGCTGATATTATAAAGGTTATATAATATGCTGGCACTTGTTCAACACACTGAAGCATTAGCATTATTTTAATCATTTTTTCATTGAAGTAAAAATGCTGCATGTATAATTAAATGGTTGTATTGTATTATACAAATAACCATGTAATGACATAGTTAGAAATTCTTGGTTTTTCATGGTAAGACCAAGTATAATTACCATGTAATCTGCAGAAAGCAAACAAGGCTGTAATTACTCTGTAATCCAATTTAATTACAGGGTAACAGATTTGTTATTTGTTCCTTGTAAAATATACATGCAGAGGAAAGAAGTTGGTAAAGAAAAGATAATTACCTTTGGAGAAACTTATTTAATTAGGGAAAAAAAAGATTCAATAATATTAATATGTTGAAGGACACAAATGTTCCAAACTTCAGACAGCCCATGGTTAGGAAGGTTTAACGACTTGTATAAATGAGGATAGTTCCATTGACTATCGCGGTACTACACTAATTTGCAAAAGCTGAGAATTTGACCTTCCAACCAAGGCTGACGTTTTATGTTTTAAATTCTGTACTTCTGCTTTGGTTGCATTTCCTCAGGAGAAACAGGCAATCCAATTTCTAGTCAATCCTTAGCAACTGAGCCTAACAATGGTATAATGGTGAAGTTCTCCATTGAAATCAGTGGCACAAGATCACTACTTCCATTTTTTTTTTTCATAGCATCACCTGAAAAATAAAGTTAAGTGCTGCTACAGTCATGCTAGGTTTTAGTATACCACCATTGCCAACATGATTCTTGTCTAGCCATCCTTCTTTAACCCACAATAGCATGCCAGCTACTCTCAAATTCAATCCCATGATTTTGGGGGTGGGAGGTTGGGCAGCTGATTTCTTAGGGTGGGTTGGACTATGCATACACACAAGGGGAGTGTTGGGCACTCTGATTCATTACAGGGACATAAAAAATCACAGATGAATGACTGTCTGATACAGAGACTAAAGACAAGACCACAGTCTTCAGGGGTGACTGGTACCTTCTGAGTCTGGGGGGGCACAATTTGTGGGCGGGCCCAGGGGCAGGCCAAAAGCCCCATATCCACTCTTATACTCCGGTGCCGTGGCTTAGTGCCTCCCCACCCTCAACATACCACTGGACCATGCGGCAAAAAAACTACCCGACTTTCAGGGGCCAATCTTGGGGGGGGGGGGCATGTGCCCCCCTCCCCGTGTCCTCCCTATCAATAGCCTGTGACAGACTTCACTGGCTTTCCCCCTCCATTCTTGTACTGTCAGTTTAAAGAGAAATAACAGAAGCTACATTTAAGGTAGATCATCTTGACCTCAAGATGTTAGTCTACAGTCATGAAACAAGCAAAGAAACAGCTTGGTGCCATTGACTCAGAGCAAACAACATATCGAGATGTAGTCAATCATCACTACATATAGGAGCTTCAGTGGAAACATCTATAGAATCTCATAGGAGACTTCAATGTCTTAGAAACCAAGAAGTTGCACAGCCCCAGCTTTGGCACACATTTCTAGTCCTCAAGCTTCACATCAAAGGTGTATGAAATTTAAACATTTCAAAGTATCCTTTGTGACCTTACAACTGCCACTCTAACAAACTAAGAAGCAAGCTTGGGGAAAGCAGTGCTTTCATCTCTGCAAAGGTCATATCATGGCAACACAGATATTTATAAAGCCAACCCATCCATGAGTATTTAATTGCATTTTGTTGTTGCATAGTAGCTAGTGGTTAATTTCTTGGTTATTATCACAGTATTTATTTTCCTATATATGACACATTTGGAAGATTTTGATCTCCATATGTGCAAACATTTATCTTAGTAGTCTCCTTGTAAAACACACAATATATAAATAGACAAATATATGGTGCTATAGGGCCATAATGCTTCTTTCCATGCAGATACATGGGGAATAGACAGAGATTTGGTATTAATAAATTGCATAAGGTAGAGAATATCAATACACTTTATTTCTCTTTTGAAACAATCGCCCCTCTATTCCTGACATTACAATTATATAACATTGCAATTTTGCTCAGAGTAAGAGTTTGCAGGATTTGGTCAAATATCATATCAAAGGGGCACAGAAAAAAGAGACCTTCTCTCACTGCCCTGGATATATATCCTCAGGCAATTTCTATGCATCCTACAGCATTCAAAGAATTCAGCTACTGTTGTAGTTGTAAATTACTGTATTGCAAATAATCATTTTGCCCTGCTCTTGTCAGCCTGGCCTGCTCTGATCTTCTCTTCTTTGCTAACCTTGCATCGCTCTAATCCCCAGTGTTCAGCTGTTAATCCTTTGGAGAACAAGATGAAAAGTGGTGAGGTAACGCAATGTTTAAGGGCATGCAAACAATTATACTTTTGCCCTTAGCAGGTGCAGTTTCTATTTCTGGAAATTGTTTAAAAGAGCTTCAAAGTGTGAACAGAAGGGAAGTACTTTTTATGCTCCATTTCCCCAAATACAGCACCTTCTTAGAGAACAATGCATTCCACACGAAAGGAGTTTTGGGTATCAGACTCTTGCTTAGAAAATTTGGGCACTCATCATTAGATATTTAAGAAAGGCTCAGGACGTTTCTCCTATTTTGATGTAAATATCATTTTTAATGTGCACAGCGCTCTCATTTTTAGAGCATGAAGCATGTACGCCACTTGAATGAATTGGGACAATGAACCCGTCTCTTAGACTATAAGAATGAATTTGTATAGAGGAGGGGGAGAGCTTAAAGATCACCCCCCTGGGTACTTTCCCCCCCGTATCTCCTCAGCCCAGTAAATAAAACAGATTTAAAGATTTAGACACAGGAAAGATTATTATATTGCAATAATTTTCTAACAAAACAAGCTAGGAAGGATAAGCCATTGTGACCCTAGTATTTCCAATGCATTGCCAGTAAGCCGCAAATGTTGTCAGTGTCCCAGATACAGGACTGCCAATGCAATAACTTGTTTTATTGACAATCTATACACTTTTTATTGATAACCAAACTTGTTTCTGTCAACTGTTTTTACTGATATATTTTACAGAATGTAAATATAACCCTTCTGCCAAGGCCTAGATGGTAATTAGGTTCAAATTGAGAGGCTTCACACCAACCATAGTAAAAAAGCTTGGTTGTCAGCAAAAAGTTGGCAGATTGTCAGTAAAAAAAAATAAAATTGGTTGGCAACCCTGACAACTCCACTTGACAGCAGGAGTGGCTTTATACTGTGCTGCTCCCCCAGGAGTTTCCTACTCACCTCATACCCTGATGCTCCCAGTTGCCTCATGCTGCCCCCAGTTCCACTCCCTGACCTGACCCTGCTACTGGGCCTGCTGCAAGGTGCCAAGCTGAGCTCCCACTTAGACACCAAGTGGCACTTCTCTGCCCAATCTGTCCATTGACACTTGAATCCAAGCTCACTCCAAAGGCAACAACAGATCTTCAAAGGAGTTGACTGCTTTCTTAGGGGTTTTTTGGTTTGTTTGTTCGTTTGTTTTTACAGATTTCAGGGATAGGCATTTTTAGCCTGTTTTAATGGACTATCCATAAATTTACAATGTGTTGGCAATTCTTCCCAGATGTATGCAGGTGTATATATGTGTATCTGGATGTTATGTGTAGTGCTTGCCAACCTTTAAACAATGCCAGCTATGTGAATCCAGTTCTTCCCTTGCACACTGATATAGACCAGAAGTAGCTCCAAGGCAGTCAGTGGTGAGAAGAACCAACCCTGTTCAAAGATGACAAGTTTTGGGGGGCAGGGATAGTGTTAGTAAAGTCAAGCCCTAAAAAGCTAGGACATCATGGAACTAAGCCTGTGCAATCTCAAATTACCACTCTCCCCCCCATCCCCCAACACACACCCTTGTACTCCTGCATTGTGAAATACTCTTTAAATTACATGATCACTTAGTATTTTGCCACAAGATCTGGCCTCATTCAGATTCAGCATCTCCTTATATCCTCAATCCTTGTGGCTCCACAACTTATTTACTATCTGACATTAAGCGCTTTCAGTGAATACAAAATTATTAGTATCCTCCTAGGTGCTTCTATGTAATTATTGCCATAGTTTTGGATTCTTTCACAAGCATTAATGATCTTAACACCAGAGTCAGGGGATGCTCTATTAACGTCCTTATTTTACAGTTGAGAAACTGAGGCACAGAATGATTAAGGTCAATATAGGTGAAAAGTGTCTTCTAATTTTGGGTGCCCAAGCTGATATGACATAGGGTCTGATTTTTCAAAGCATTTTTATTAGCATTTTATAGGTTCCATCCCATTCATATTTATATAGTACCATCCCATTCGACTTCAGTTATACCTGGAGTCAATTCTTCTGCAAATTTGGTCCCAGATATCCAAGAAACAACATCTAGAAAATAAAGAACAAAGAGTGCCCCCTTTATGAAAGGTTTGGTTTATGCGACTTACCTAGAATCACAGATAAACTGCAAGACAGAAATACAGATAAAATCTAGCTTTCTTTACCAGGACAGCATCATGATCTCGGTCATCATACACCTCCAACGTCTGCAGTAAACGAGGGAGTAAACCCTTATAGACAGTAGCTTCAGTCACTGTATAACCCATACTCACAACAAAACAATAGTCATCATGTGCACTAAAAGAGTCATGGGATCTGTAGGGAAAATAATATGTAATCATGTGCTTGATAATATTAAAATATTTTTAAACATTGTTGTATCCAGCATTTTCTCCGGGTCCTTATGCAAAGGGAAAAGAAAACAAAGAATACAAGCTATCAATTGAACAACTGTAAGAAACAAACGCTGCACTGGTGGGGTGTAACAGGTTCCTTTGGAGCTGCTCTGATCTGTTGTGTGAATGCATACTGTTAGAGATCCTTAATTGATGGATTATTGATACCACATGCTTTAATGGCTCCTTTGGATTCGTTATAGTCTGTGAGGTTCGTGCCTATTTAGGGAATTTTAATCTTCAGATTATTGACATGACAGAATGTAATGGCTCCTTGGAAACCACTGTGGTGCACTGTGTCAATGCAGGTCTCCTGCATTTGTACACAAAGTAATACTCTGTATGATCCACAAGCTCTAGTGCTAAATGAAAGCAATGCAGATCACACTAAAAGTGTTGTAGTGCCACAGCATAGTAATTGCTGCTGAAAAAAAATCAATACTGCAGCTGATACAATATCCACCAATGGACTGCAATAATTCATGTCCTGCATAGACGTTTGTCTGCCTTTATACTGGTACCAAAATATTAAAACTAAGTAAAAAGTGCTATTGACTCATACCATGGGTAGTATCTGTTTTAAGATCCATGTCAAACATCATCCATATCTGAGATCTATGGGCTTAATCATGAAAGGTGATGAAAAAACACAACTTCTACTGACACTGTTGGAAGTTTCAAGTACTTACCACTTCTCTAGGTGAGGGAATAAAAGAGCCTAAACTGCCACAATGATGCAGGTGGTATCTGAATGATTTGAGCAGACACGAGAGAGATGCCATCTCTGATTTCAACGTCATTACTGAGGACTAAGGCCAGGTCTCGAATCAAAAAACTTTGCCAACATAGATATATTAATCTACTATATAGGCAAGACCCCTTCCTTCCCTCATCCCAAATATACCACTCAAACAAAATAAGGCTTGTGTATAGTTTTACAGGCATGTCTTCATCTACACTAGGGGCTCTTGCCAACATCACTAGGTTGATTGCATACCATGTGCCACTGTATCTCTGATCCATTTGCCAGATAAACTATGAATCTAGGGTACAGACCTAACTTAAGGAGAAGACTTTAAAATATATATATAAGGGGGTTAGCCTTTATCCTATTGAATTTTATTGAGAACTGGGCCCATAATCCCTTAGGCACTTTTGACAAAGCCAGCTTAAATCCTGACTTCAAACTCTGTTTATAGTAATATGTCATTTGCAATACAGAGGCATTGCCAGAATCAGCTTAGGCCTCCAAAACCTTACAATTTGAAAAGAAAAGGCAGTCAAAGGCTGGGGGAAAAATATTATTGCCCCATCTTTAGTTGAAGAAACAGAGTCATAGTGAAGTAGGGCTGGAAGGGACCTCCAGAGGTCATCTAGTCCAAGCCCCTGCCTGAGGCAGGATCATCTCTATCCAAACTATCCCATACAAGCCATAATCTAAACACAACCGACATCAACCCTACCACAACACAGATCTAACACCCTAACCTTCCACAGGTAAAGCAGGGGAACCATGGCAGCCAATGTCTTGCTTCTATGACCTAGTAATATATGCTCAAGAGATCCTGAGTGGAGGGCCATGCCCACCCACCACAAAGGAAGGCAACCCTTGCCCCTAATTAGACCATGGGATAAAATTCCTTCCTGACCCCAAATATGGTGATTGATGTACCCTGAGTGGAGGAGTGAGCCCCTCTAGGCAGGAACCTCCAGCTTTGGTCCCAGCAGAATTAGCACACCCCAGTCAAAGTCCCCAGCCTTGGCTGTCACCAGCACCCAATGCTTAAAAACACCATACCATGTAACAGAAAAAAGGGAGGGCAGTGGGAACCAGGAAAGCCCAGAAGCATGGGAAATACCCATAACAGAGCATAGGCATAACTATTCCTAGATCATCCCTGATCAGTGCCTGTGCAACCTCTTCCTGAACACCTCCAGTGATGGAGAAGCCACAGTCTCCCTAGGGGTCTGTTCCACCGCCTCACTGTTCTAACAGTGAAGACGCTTTTCCAGATATCCAATCTAAACTTACTTTGCTGCAACTTCAAGCCATTGGTTCGCATGTCTCAGACAGAATAAATTATTTGACATAGACCACACATGAAGTACTTTGAAGAGCAGGGATTTTAGCCCGTATCTCCAGCACCCTAGTCCTGTGTATTAACCACTAAACCATCCCTCCACACATAAGTGCATATACCCCCTAGCACCCATTGAGTCTCTCTGAAATCTAGTTCCCATTTCAGAGTCAGATAAGTGGCCAGATTTACCAAAAAAACTTAGCATATTAGGTCCATCCCTGTTATGAAAACCTGGCCATTAATTGGACTCTCACAGCTAGAAGCCTACCAAAATCATGATTTCATGGACTTTGCAAAAGTGGGGAATGTCTGTGAAATCCACAGGGAGGAAAAATAAGAAAACTTACTGAAAATAAAATGCTGACTCCCTCAGGCAGCTCATCCAGGGGAGGAGGGAAGCTGCCCACTTGAAGGGCTACCAGCAAGATGTCTGTAGTCCCCCCCCGTCACCACTGACTGGCCGCAAGGACTGCCTGTCATGTGGCCCTGCCCCTCTCCACCCATTAGCAATGAGGGGGTGGGGCTGCATGACAGACAGCCCTCACAGCCAATCAATGGCAAGGGGCAGGGCCACTTGGGCCCCTCAGCCAATCAGAGCTGTGGGGTGTGGGGGGGGAGGCTCACCGTACTCTGACTCCAAAATGGCTGCCGGGCCCTGCATTCTGCTTGTGAAATCAGTGGGAAGCTGCCTTGAATTCAGTAGATCCCTACTCAAAGCTGAAATTGTTTAATGGTTGGTGAGCACTACACATAACATCCATATGTAACATGTGTACACCTGTGTACCTCTGGGAAGGGTTGCCAACACTTTGTAAATTTACAGAGCGTCCATTAAAAAACAGGCTAAAAATGCCTGTCCCTGAAGTCTGTAAAAACAAATGAAGAAAGAAACAAAACCCCCCAAGGAAACAGCAAACTCCTTTGAAGATCCATTGTTACCCTTGGAACGAGCTTGGATTGAAGTCTCAATGGATAGACTGAGCAGAGAAGTGCCACTTGGTGTCTAAGTGGGAGCTTATCTTGTAGTGGGGCCTTTGGGGGTGGGGGGTCAGGTCAGGGGGTGGAATTGGGGGCAGCATGATGCAGATTTGGGGCATTAGGGTCTGAAGTTAGTAGGAGGCAGGGGGAAGCACAATATAAAGCCACTGCTGCTGATAAGTGGAGTCGCCAATGCAAGGAAAACATTTTTACTGACAATCTGCCAGCTTTTTACTGATAACCAAACTTTTTTACTATGGTTGGTGTGAAACCCCTAAATTTGAACCAAGTCCTATTAAGGGCTATTGAGGGCTTGGCAGAATGGTTATATTTACATTCTGTCAACACATATCAGTAAAAACATGCAACAGAAAAGAGTTTGGTTATCAGTAAAAAGTTTGTAGACTGTCATTAAAACAATTTGTCGGGTTGGCAGTCCTGCATCTGGGACACTGACAGAATTGAGGCTCACAATGGGAATTACTGGATACAGAAGCCTTTTGAACATCTGTCCCACAATTTAGGTGCCTGAACAGAGTCTGGGCCCTTCTGAAAATCTGATCCAAGTAACATGCTGTGCACTTGAAAAAATCTAGCCTTACGTGCACACTTGATCTGTTGACAGATGTTATTTTTGTAGTGCTTCAAAATTCTGAGGCTCTTTATAGCGCAATAAATTGGAAGTCAATGGGCAGTGGACACATGCATGGCCCCTTGGCTGGATTATCACAAAGTCATCATAAAGACATGTTCTTCAGCAAGTGGGCAGGAGGGAGCTGCTCCTTAGTTCCCCCTACCCTAAATGGAACCTGTCAGGCTTGCTTGATCATGCCACTTTTTTTAAGGAAAAATTTTCATGTCCCAAGTCACAGATTCACACAGGTTCACAGAAGTTTAGGGCTGGAAGGGACCTTGTGAGACCTTTGGGGGCAGCTCCCCTGCTCTGGGCAGGAAAGATCAGTCAAATCTATTCCAAATCTGTGAGTCATTCAAGAACCATATGTGGCCCGGCTACCGGCATGCATCCTCCGCTCCCACCTGGGGCTTCAGATGCTTTCAAATCCTTTAGCGGGCATCCTGCATGCAGGTCCAAGCCCTGAGGCATGGGGTTCAGATGCCCCTGAGCTTAGTTTGCCCTCACCCATATGGCTGCAGGAGCAAACCAAGGAGGAGTCTTTCCATAAAGTCAATATGCAGCCGAGATCCTCCCACTGGAAGCTGGCCAGAGGGAAGCTAACTATGAGGCTCTCATAGAAAGTCCTGTCTGCAAGCAGACAAGGGTGCAAACTTGACCACTACAAAGTGCCGTTTTAACTGTATTGCCTCAGTCAAGGTACTTCCCCTGCCACCAGCATGGCCATGGTGTTTCCTCTGCTGCCATTTGCTCGCTAACATGCCTGCCCAATCAGCTGTTGGTGATGTGGTCTCTGCTGCCAAATCATCTGTTATTGCCACTGTAGCTATCAGGGTGTCTGGCTTGGTG